>NC_133399.1:53397489-53701479 GCF_047511655.1 Castor canadensis | reverse complement strand
TTTCCTTTACCACAGTGTGCTTAATATTTTACTGTTTGTGCACATTTCATACTAGAGGAATTCAGAGAAGACGCTCTTGACCCTTTTTGTCCTCTGTATTAATTTTTCTTCTCTTTTTTGTTCCCTAGGCAGTGGCACCTCATCAGAACATTAGGGTCATCTGGCATTTCAGTTCTGACCCAGGACTACAGAACTGAGTGTCATCAGGAGACCATAGCTGCCCTGTTTCTGGTCCCTTGGTGTTTCTGTGACTAGAAGTCCCTAGGACTTCTCCTGAGGAGCAGCCAGAGGTATTGGTTTGGAGCATTGGTTTCGTTCTTAACTGCTGTCAGAGTGCTATACTGAACATTGGAATTCAGTCATCTTGGACATCCTGATTTCTGTTGTTGGGATATATACCTAGAATTGTACTCTTGGATCATCTGACCGGTCAATGTTTAGTTTTTTGAAAAACTTTCAAGCTGCTTTCCAAAATGGTTGTATTAAAATTTATTCTCACCAGCAGTGTACCAGGGCTCCATTCTATATGGATATATGGATATCCATGTCCTCTCAAACACGTTACTCTCCCACTACTTACTGTGGATGGAAGGTATTAGTAGGAGGACTATGGTTTGACCAAGGGCTTCATGCTTGCAAAGCAGGCACTCTACCCCTTGATAAATACCACCAGTCCAGGTTACTGTGGTTATTTTGGAGGTGGAGTCTCCTAGACTCTCTGGGAATGCTGGTCTGGAAGCATAATCCTCCAGATCTCAGATCTCAGCCTTTACAGGGGTAATCCTAGCTTGGCTCTTCAACTTCTTAATTAAGTCATTCTGAATGTTGTTGAGACCCTATCTCAAAAAAAAAAAAACCCATCACAAAAAAGTGCTGATGGAGACGCTCAAGGTGTAGGCCATGAATTCAAGTCCCATTATGAAAAAAAGAAAAAGAAGAAGTAAAGGAATGACATTTGCTATTGGAATAATGCTTCTCCCTTGGACAATAAACATGAATGAGGTCACAACTGCCAATAAATATGGACATAATTTGACATACTTTGTAATGTAACCATTGACCTTGTGAAGAAACTCTCTGGTAAGACTTCTGACTTCTACATGTTGGATATGTTCTGGGAGGTTTGTGCAGCTGACTGGTCCATGGAGAACTTGGGAGAGGAAACTAAACAGTAAGAGGAATAGCAACATCCAGACTCTTTGGACTAGTTTAAAGTGAAGTTAATATGAGATCTGTAATTTACATTTATACCAGTTGCCATGGGGAGGAATGGAATGCAGATGTTATTGGAAGCTGGACTGTGTGTCATTCAAGTGGTCAAGCCCAAGAGCAGTGTCCATAAGAGTCCCAATACTTGAATGTGTGGCTTGGTCCCACCCTAGTCCTCTTTAAGCCCTGACTGTGGGGACCCTTCTGCATCCACTCTCCTCCACACAGATCACAGGTCATGGTTGGTAATGTGGTGCACCTGCTATTGGTTCCAGGAGATTGATATCAAATGAGCCCCACATTGATCTGCATGGATCTCTGTAAAACAGAGCTCATCAGTCAGGCCAAGAGGCGTGAGCACTCTGCATGGTTGTCCCAAATGGACTTGGCCATGCTGGGGAAACCAGAAGGCAGTTTCATGACTTCTCAATGGAATCACGTAGAATGGGTTTAATGTGGCAATTTTGGGACAATGTGTATAAAATGTTTTCAAACAGTCAGTCCATTAGAGATTCACTGACATGTCCCTCAGTATGATTCTGGGGAATCTTGTAGGCACTCTCCAAGATGTCACACAATTTCAATTTCACACTTTCAAAGAAAAGGGATTATCAAATATTTTATTGTTGGTTTGAACTCTAAAGATGGAATGTGGTACATTTGGCCATATACTGTGCTGGGATCCCTTTGAAAAAAATTTTTGGTGGTGCTGGGGTTGAACTCGGGGCCTCAAGCTTGCTTGGCAACTGCTCTACTATTTGTGCCACTCTGCCAGAACTTTTTGTGTTGGGTTTTATTTTTTTGGTATTGGGGTCAGAATTCAGGTCCTAATCCTTTACCCTCTCCACCAAACATTTTTTCCATAGTGGGTTATTTTGACATAAGGCCTCCTGAGCTATTTGCATGGACTGGCTTCAAAACGTGATCCTCCTGTTCTGCCCCCTGATTATGTAGGTTTACAGCTCTGAGCCACTAGTGTCAGGACTGTGTTAGGCATTTTTGAGATAGGGTCTTCCTATCTGCCTGGGCTGGCTTCACACTGTAAGGTTCCTGATAGCTGCCTCCTGAGTAGTTCAGATTACAGGTTTGAGACACAAGCACCCAGCTCCTTCACATATTTCATTTCCCATACTGGAGCCAAGGTCAAATATTATGAGCAGGCCTTTCAAAGGAACAGCAGTGTCTGTGCTGTAATGATTACTGTTTCATGAGTACATCTTTCTTAAGAAAGGTATTTGAAAGAGAAAGAACAGGTGACCATGCTGCACATCCTAAATTCATGACTCAAAATCCAGTGTGGTGTTCCTATTCTTTTATTGTCCTCATCAACAAATCTTTTCTTCATCTTAGTGACTGTGGAGAACTACATGAATGTAGAAAGAAAAGCGTAATGACAAAGTCATAGAATGAATGATTGCAGAACAGAATCATTGGAATTTCTAATAAATAAGATATCCTGTGTTGTCTCAACTTTTCTTCTCTATACATTTTGTATGGGAGAGGGGCCTCAGAAGTGCTGAGTGCCTGTACAGGCTGGTTGAAATATACTGGTTTAGGGGAAATGAGGGTAGTTGGATTTATTTATTCTTTTAATTTATTCTTGTCCCTATCAACTGCCTGCAGCTGGCTAGATGGAAACTCAACTGTCAGCTGTTTTGCAAACTATGCTGGAAATGCCTTGTATGGAGAAATTGGGTTTTAGCCACTTTTCTACCTGTTTTCTAGACAGTGAAGTCCATAGAAGTATATGTGCATGACCAGTAAGAGCACCATATTTTTTATTGGTCTGGGAGACTCATGTATGCATAGTGCTGTCTGTAACCAGTACTAGGTGAATTTTACAAACACATACTACTTTTGAGTCAGATGGGTAAAATTATGTTCCCAATCTTTCTCAGTGATGCTGGGTGTTTGGCATTCTTTCTTGGGCATAATGCCAGGGTATGATTCATGCCCACCTGGCCCTGACATTTCCATGCACTTTGAATGTGGATGTTTTCTCAGCTGCCCAGGGTAGAGGTCTCTCAATGTCTTTATGACTTTTAGAGTGACTTGAAAGTGATTATATGCTTATTTAGCTTGTCCTTAGGTGGAGGGATAGTTGAGCACACTGTATGTGATATAGGGGCTGGGAATTGAACTCAGGGCTTTGTACTCTCTGGGTATACACTCTTCCACTGTACTATGTCCTCAGTCACAACATCTGCCTTTTGTTTGAATTATTTTGTTTATTCACACTTAATTTTAGTTTTCACATAATAAACAATACAAAACTTATATCCACATATATTCATTTATGAATATTTGCATTCTGATACTTTGTTGTTTATTATTTCAATATGATAGCCTTATAATTTCCATTAGTGTCAGGTAATGATAGATTTTATGATAAATTTAAATTTTTCCTTTACAGAAAATGTCCCCATGTAAAACAACATATACACATGATACCTATGTCAAACTGAGATATTGCTTTATAATGTTTGCTGAACTAGATGTATCAGACCTAGAGAGGGTTGGTGGAGTGACCTGAGTTCTTGAGTGCTGATAGCAAACCTAGAAAATCTAGGAAGTGCGAGGCCTTGAGTTCAAGCACCACTATCATCAAAAAAGAAGAAAAAAGACCTAGGGGGCTGATGGACTCTAGTCATTCCTCACACTTTCTTGTTTAACTGTTTTTTTTTTAATTTATTTTGGTGATACTGTGGTTTGAACTCAGGGCCTCAAACTTGTTATTCGGGGCTCTGCTACTTGAACAACTTGGCCAGCCCTGTTTTATATTGGATATTTTCAAGGCAAGGTCCTGTGAACTATTTGTCCTATCAGGCCCAAACTGTGATCGTTCTGATCTCTGTCTCCTCACTAGCTAGAATGACAGGACTAACCCACTCATTCCCTGCCACTTTATTTGTATTTTGAGACAGCATCATGCTTTGTATCCCAGACTATCCTTGAATACACCATGTAGCTTAGGCACACCTGAAACTAGTGATCCTCTTACCTCTGTTTCAAGAGTGTTGGGTATATAGGCTCCTGGCTCCATGTCTGTATTGGTCAAAGTCTTAACTCACACATTCAGTTCTACACATTTTTTGATGTCTTGGGTGGTTCTGAAGTTTGAACTTGAGCTCAAAATTCCTATGCAAGCAAGTACTCCACCACTTGTGCAGATGCCCCTGCCCTCTACACAGCATCCAGTGATTTTTTTTAGTGAGAATCTGTCTGTGAAAAAAGTTGCAAGTGTCTATGGCATGTCTGGAAATTTCCCCACAAAGACATGGAACACATAGTTCTTTGGTTGTAGGATATGTCTGTCAGTTGCATATTGAGGCACTTAGTTGTATTCCTTATATTGGCAGGCTAGAAAACTTTCAAATCAATATGATGACCTGATGGTGTACTGAACTCTCCATCATGAGAGCCTCATTTTGGGGGCCTTTTGGAAGTGCTGTTCTGTTCGTTTATAAGATATTGCCACATACTTACCCACTCAAAACACTATTGTGTGACATTCACAGTCAAATCCTCTGTGGTCACTTACTACCTAGGCACCAGTGTCTCAAACCTGTAATCCTGGGTACTTTGAAGACATAGATCAGGATGGTCATGGTACAAATACAATTGAGCAAATGGTTGTTGACACCTGATTCTCAAAAAACTCCATGAAAAACAAAGAGGATCGAACTATGATCCACCTGACCTCTACATGCTGCCCAATTATAGGCATGACCAAATGTTGCTCTGCAAGAAATGCATTTTTGATAAGGCAAATATGATAAATGGAGCATCCTCTGGACTAAAGTTCATGAAATTAGGATGTGCTGTATGGTCACCTGTTATTTTTCTTTCAAATAAGTGTCTTTAAGGTGTTCTCTTAAAACAATAAATGTTACCATTCTGACTTTGCTTCTTCTTGAGTTGACTGCTCATAGCATTTGACCTTGATATCTATCAAGGAAATTAAATAGTTAAGGGATCCCACCACACTAAGTGACCAGAAGTAGCTCATTTCATCTTTAGATTTTATACAAACAAAACAATATCCATCCATTCAGATTTAAATTCTGTTCCATCTTAGAAAGAGGGTGCCTACATGATTTCCCCAAAATTATGGGGACTCTCTAACACACTATTTGGGAGCAGGTTATACACACTGTCCCATATTTCCACATGAGCCCATTACATAAGATTATATTTAGAAGTCATGAAATTGACCTCTGATTTTTCCTAGACAAAATTTAATTGTGCACTATTAACCCTAATGAAAAACTATTTTGTCGTCCTAAAAGAACAATATATTAGTAAGTGCTGGGGAATCCTGTGTCTATTCAGATGCTGTTACAGATACCAGAGGTGATAATTTGTCTTCCTCCCTTATTGAAGATATAAGCATGTGCTCTTATGGACCTTATCTGGTAGAAGAATTATTAATGGCCGTGTCCCTTTGGGGTCAACCAGGCAGCAAGCTGATGCCTCCTGGCCTGACTCAGAGGTACTCCTGAACAGCTCCATACAGATCATTGTGGAGCCATTTGATAACCCTGTCTCCTTGGACCAATAGCAAGTGCACCTTTCCATGGGCAATGGCCTATACCTCTGTGGATGAGAATAGGTGCATGAGGGTCTCCACAGGTCTCCACCAAGGAACCAAGGCCCAGATTGAAACATTGTGATACCTCTATGCTTTACCCTTGTGCTTTCTCACTCATGTGACCCCCATTCCAGGTTCCAGTGAAATCTTGTCTCCTTTACTGTCCACTGACAAATTTCCAGGAGTGCAAAATCACAGTTTTCATGTTTATTGTTAGTTTTCACTAGTCCAAACAATCCTGTTCCAAGTACCTCATGTGTAAATCAACTCCAGCACCCTTCCAAATTTTATACAAGACTTAAAAATCAGCAGCCTTACTCTTGTAGGATCCTAGAGTCTCTAATCAGAATATTACCACATTCTTTGTGTCCCACATGGAACCATCCAGGCAGGACCTGTGAGTATAGTAAGGGAGGTAATGGAGTTTATTATAGATAAGGGAAAGGATTTACAAAGGCCATGATGCTACTATGTGGTTACAGAGAGTGCATCTTCTTCTCCAGATGCTTTTAAAACCTTCACTAGCTGGGTGACAGTGGTTCACACATATCATGTTAGCTACTCATGAGGGAGAGATCAGGAGGATCACATTTTAAGGTCAGCCTGGGCAAAATACTTCAGCGACCCTGTCTGGAAAAGAAAACCATCATGGAAAAGAGATGCTGAAGTGGATCAAGGAAGTGGATGTAGGCCCTGAGGTTAAGACCCAGAACAGCAAAAAAAAAAAATGAAGAAAACCTTCTTTAGCCTGGTGTTTCCCAACCACCAATAATCACTGAATGGGGAGGGTTATGGATGGTCCCCTGATGAAGTGGGGGTGGTTGAGTAGTCTGCATGCCAAGGTGTGAATAACCCATACAAATTTGCAGTTGAAAAGAAGGCTGAAAGAGAATGTTCAACCTGAAATGCAATATTAAGTCATGTATGTTTTAAGAGTCCCCAATTTTTCTTATTAGCTTGCCACATTGAAAGAGAGATTGTTTTTCACAAAGAGTAATAGCTACACAAAAAATACTATCAAACTATTTCACACATTTATTGACAACATGCCATCTCAAATAACTCCTTACTCTAGCACCATCAGCATATGTGGCTTCATTCATGTTCATAGTTCAAAGAAGAAGCAATATTCCAATAGGAAATACCATTTCTTATTACACTGCATGCTTTTAGTGGTAGAGAAATCTGATGTCATCCAACTGTATTCTCATGTAGTCCCTGCAGAAGAAAATCCTATGTTGTCATTTAATATCACAAAACTATTCTCCTCATAATTCTGGAATGTCAAGATTTTGCATGGCATTGTTTCTCCTGAGATTTCTCTCCTAGTTTGTACATTGTCATGTTGATGTCTGTTTTCCTGTCTTGTGACTATCCTTGTCCTTTTTTGTTTCCTGTTATAAGGAATGTGAAGGAATCAGATTGCCCCCAAACACACATAATTAACTGGATTAACATTAGTTATGAATTTAAGGAAAATACATCCAAATTAGTTGTACAGTCTAAGCTACTATTGTAACTAAATGCAATGAATTCAGATCATGGTGACAAAGAAAAGAGAGCAAGAAGTTAAGAGGAATGGTTTGGGATGCTTATCTTATATGCTAAAGGTGTCCACAGTAAAGGGTGTGCCAACTTAGTCTTTCGACCTACAGATGGTGACCTGTAGCAGCTTGGTGCAAGCAAGTTCCTCATATGTCCAGCCGGGCAGCAATGTGGTTTGCACTGCTTCTGGAGGCGCTGGTGTGGATCCTTCAATTTCAGCTCCATTGCTGGCTCAGCACCGGTCCAACAGCCAGTCTTCAATTGCAGTCAAAAAAGAAAAAAAAATGACAGTTCAGGTTCCTTAGTGAGGTTTATTGCTTGTATGACTCCTGTTTAACTTAGCTGCTAACACTATGTGTTACAAAATCAAAATTGCGTTTTGGAGAAGACACAATGCAACTGGTAACATATAGTAGCCTGCTGCTCTAAGTCATAATCTGCTTCCAGCTTCAGGACAGTACACCTGTTGTTTAAAATAAATAGGTCCTCCCTTCAGAACCTGCAGCATAGAACTTGTCATTGTGACCTTGCTCAGCTATGCAGCTATGGATTCCTGTGATTTAATGTCACTTAGGGCCTCAAGACCAATCCAATATGGGCATGCTATGAGGATTGCCCAATCACAGAAAAGGGCGGGTTTTATGATATTGTGGAGAAGGGGGGTGGGTCCTTTAACTGAATATATGATCTGCTGCAATCATCAATTATCTCCAGGTTGTCTTTTCTATTCAGATGTTCAGGTGGCTTTGTCACAGAATCTGTGGCCCTGTAAATTGTCTGACTGAGACAGATCCATAGGGAGGACACCAGGCACCCAAAAACAAGGATAGTGCATGTGGGTCAGCGTCCTGATGAGGAAAGGAGGCTGTTTGTGACCTGCGAGAGTGCATCTCTCCAACATGTGCTCAGGACTCTACAGGCCAGGGGCCTCCTTTAGACAACAAGAATGGGAAACCCCCTCTAGCTGTGGGGATTTGGTGGTATTATAGTGGATAATGCTGTGGAAAGGGAAGTCTATGTTGGGGAATGCTGGCTGGGAGAAGCATATTTAGGGATTTCTGGTTAGAGGAAAGAGGTGCTGGACATGGGATAGTGATGCTTGTATTAAGACTGCTTTCACATATTTGGAAATTTGGGGGCAAAACAGGTGGGCCCCACAGCAGGAAGTCAGCCTGGAGTGTACACGAACCACAGATCCTACCATCTGCACATGCCCGCTCACCTCCATGTCATCTACAAGTAGGGAGAGAGTTAGGCAGGCGCCCTGTCCTGACAGCCGCCTCCCACAGCCAGAAGGTGCTAAAGGTCGCAACCCCAACTGCCAAAGCCAGAGGCGACCCTGGTCCAGCTGCCCTACAGGAGGACTCATGAGCACCGTGAGGAGACGCAAAAAGCCAGTTACAAATAGCCTCTGTGACCTGCAGGAAGCAAACCAACATGTCCTATCATTGGGTTTAGTGTGCCCAGCTTCCTCCCTGTAATGTGCTTGAATCTGAGAATTCTCAGGGGTACCTAGGTTGTGGCAAAGAAACTTGAACATCCTCAACAGAGGAGACAGCCTGACAGAATTCCCAGATGATCTGACAACAAGTTTCAGTTAAAAACTCGCCCATCATTCAAGCCCGCCCCTTTCCTCTGTATCCGGGTCTGATTGGGCACTCTGGATACCGGGCCTCCAATTGGACAGGGTTTGAGTCTCTGAGTGACATTAGATCGCACCAATCCATGGCTGCATAGCTGCGTAATGTCACAGTGACCTTTTTTTATGCTGCAGCTTTGGCCTTGGAGAGGGGAAGGACCTAGATTATCGTAGCACAGGTTTGTTATCTCATTTTGAAGAGCACAGCATAATATGAATTATATAGGATGTTATGAACAGAATTATGTCTCCCGCCAGAAAGATTCACCTCAATTTTTGTACACAGTGATAGCAGCTAAGTGAAACGTGTCAAAGGAAGACTACTACTTGATTAACGCACTTTGAAATTGTCCTTTTCTTTTTTGGGTACACGTCAAAGACAGGTAATTGGGCTAATGCAAAGCCAGCGCTGCGGCCAAAAGTGCAGAATTCACATGAGTGCATCCAAAAGTAGTGCAAACCACACTGCTTGCTGCCCAGCTGCAGGAACTGCCCCCAACCAACATGATCACAAAGAGATCAAGATGAAAACTACAAACCAAGGAAAGACATCCCAGGAGAAACCATTCTATCCAAAACCTTGATGTTCCAGAATAATGATTAAAATCAGTATATGCTCTAAAATGACAGCCTTCAGAAGTTCATACAGCTTTTTAGGAAACACTTATTTTCTCTGCCACAACTATATGACAATAGGGCTGAATGACATGAAATTTCTGTAGCATTGAAAGCTTAACTGCTATAAGAATTGATATATCCTGTTAAAACATTTCTTCTCACTTGGGGTATGCACAAGCATGAGGACACAGCTGTCAACACACTTTTGAAATAGTTTTGTATCCTTTTAAGTGTAAACCTCAATCCTTGTGAAAAAACTGTCTAGTAATACTATTGATATGTTAGTCTTGCATAATTTCTGGAAGAGCATGCAGCTAATTTGTAGATGGGGTAATTTGGAAAGGTATATAAGAGCAGTAGCAAGATGCATATTCCTTCTGAGTACAGTAAAGTGAAAATAAATGTATGATCCAACATTCTGTATTTGTGTAAGTTTGGCAGTGGGTAGTAAAGGAATGGAGATTCTGTTGGAGTCTCTACTGTGGATAATTCACAGAGTGAAGGCAAGGGAAAGATCCCATAGGGGCCCATAAATTTGAATGTGAGACTTGGTCCCACACTGGTACTCTATAATTTCTGTTGAGGTTAGGTATTTTCAATTTGTCCCCAATGGCATTGAGTTGCAATCCTCCTTATCTCTCCCTCTGCTGTAGCAAGAATTACAGGTCTAAGATTTCAGTGCCTGGTTCCTTCTAATACTTAATTACCCCGATAGGTGCCAAGGTCAACGTGATGAGCAGGCATTTAAAAAGAAGAGCAGTGTCAGTACTCTAACATTTACTGTTTATGAGTACAGATTTAAGACAAATACCAATACCAGGATTGTGGCATGACTCACAATCCAGAGGGTTGCTCCTATTCTGCTATTGCTCTTATCAACAATTCAATTATTCATCTCAATGACTATGGACAAATACACGATTGTAGAGAGAAAGACCCTGATGACCAAGTCATGTAAAAATGTTTGGAGACCAGAATCATGGGACTTCTAATGAATTGAAAAATACAACCTGTGCCGTTTCATCCTTCCTGCTCTAAACATTATGCACATTGTTTTAGGTGTCAGTGATATTTAAGGATGTGAATTTCCACCTCAAAAAGTCTGTTTTAACCGGGTAAGTTTTTGGTTATTTCTTAAATGCTAAAGAAGCCCATAAATGTGTCCCACACTTGGCCTTGGAATAGAGATTTCAGTAGCCTTTCAGGTCATCATACTGGTTTGAGAGTTTTTTCCCTGGAAATCTCAGGAAACACATCTCAGTACCTCAATGTGCAACCACAGATATTTCTACAATGATTAATATCTTGCTACAAAAGAAGTATGGGTTCCATGTCTTCATGGGAACATTTACAGGCATTCCATGGAATTGTATTAGTATGCCTCTGATGAACCTCAAAAAAAGATCATGTGCAATGTAGGGGCTCTGGCTCAAGTAAACTAATATTTGCCTAAAACTGTGTAGAAGTGAATGTAAGTGATTAAAAAAAAGTCAAGACATTGATCAAAGGATATACAGAGCAATTGGCCTGTCATTACCACACTCAGGAAGCTGAGGTAGGAGGATCACTAGTTTCAGGGACCTGAATGACATAGTGTGTTTTCTAATACCCAGGGTTTTATAGCAAGGTCCAGTCTCAAAAATCAGAACGGAAGGCAAAGTGTTGGGCAGGCCAATCATCCAAGCTAATCAGGAGGCAGAGTAAAGGATGACCATGGTTGGAGGGTAGTCCAGTCAAATAGTTAACAAAACCCCAGCTAGAAAATACCCAACAATGAACACGCTGGAGGTGGGGCTCATGAGTTATAGCGTCTGCCTAGTAAGCATGAGGCCCTGAGTTCAAACACAAGTAACACCAAAATTAATGAGACAAATAATAAGACATAGAGTATGTCCTAGAGAACAGCCTCACACTAGGTATTATATATCCTGTCTGATGTCCTGCAGTCGAAATTCAGTAGCACCTCAGGCTGCTCTACAGAGCCATCTGTGGCTTCTATTCACTAGAAATGCCAAGTGACCAGACACAGGCCACCTGTGTGCACCTGATGACGTTCAATCCTGCAGTAAAGTATATTATCAGGCTCTAATATTGAAACAATAAACATCAAGGATCACAATACACACATAATTCTTTTTTGAGAATTATGTGGAAATAAGTCTCATATTATTAAACATGTAACAAATAACATTAAATATGAATAGACTAAATAACCCAAACAAAAGGCAAATGTTGTGACTGAGGACACAGCACAGTGGAAAGAGTGCACATCCAGAATTTGTAAAACCTTAGGCTCAATTCCTAACACCTATTGCACATATAGGTTCCTAACTATCTCTCCACATGTATACCACTAGGTAAATAAAAATCTACTCCCTTTCAAATCACTCTCAAAAGCAAAAATAATTAGAGAGATTTCTGTATACTGGGCAGGACAGAAAACATCCACATCAAATGGGCATGGAAAGGTGTTGGACATGTGGAAATGAATCATTCTCTGGGCAGTGTGCCCAAGACAGAATGTCAAACACACAGGATCATTCTCAAGTGAGATTTCTTGGAACGTAGTTGTGTCACCCTGACTCAAAAGTCTTCCATGTGTGGATTATTCATTTAGCACAAGGAGAGGACAGCACTATGCATACATGAGTCTCCCCAGACCACAGAACAAAGTGTGGTGTTACATGGTCATACATATGCTCTTCCCTAGAATGAGGGCAGAAAAGGAGTAAAAATTCAATTTCCTCTTCAAAGAGATTTCCACCATAGTGTGATCATTGTTGCAAAGTTATCCATGAGTTGTAGGGAATTGATAAGGCAAAAAGCAAGCAAAACAGCAAAAAAATCTCCCAACAACAATACTTACCCACAATCCAGTAGACTTCAACCATCCTGGACAGCAGTTCAGGACTTCCTAGATCCTACCCCTGCTCACCCCTCTAATGACTCCATGTCTACCAGTTCCTCTGGAAGGAGTTTGTTCATGCAGTGGGTATTTCAACTGTGACTCATGCCACTGCAGGGATTATATCTTAATTCTCCAAACTCTGCCAGTAAAGCAGAGTGGACAAGTGGTAATTTCTTGGGATTGGAGAAAACCAAATAATTTTAAAGGTGCATGCTAGTATTTGTATGGTCAGAGAAGGTTTTCCAAGAAAAGATACTCATTTATTCCCTTAAGTGGTTTATGGTACAAACCACCAGTAACTACTTAACAGCCTGAGTTCTAACAAATTTGTCTCATGGATGTTTTGTACCAAAGAGCTGACTGCCTGCAACATGAGCACAGCCATCACAGTGGCTCTTATCATGACTTTTTAAATTATTTTTGTTCTGTTTTTTATTTTTGTGCTGAGACTACATTTTTATTTTACAAAAGTCCTTACAATATGTTAACCATATCATACTTGAACTCTCCCCTATCACCATTCTCCATTATCTCTGCTCCCCCCATTCCTGGACTACTTTATAGGTCTCATTTCTCAATTTACATAGATTTTACACAGTATTTGCACCATATTCACCATCACACACCCTTTCCCAACTCTTCCCTCTTCCCACTACTACCAGTCCCCCAGGGAGGACCAGTTTTGTCCTCCTGTTTTCCAATTTTTTTAAGAAAAAAATGATATTTTTGTTTGTTTAAGGAAACAGTGAGTTTCCTTGTGATATTTCCATATATACTAAAAATATAGAAATATAAATATACTTATATTTATATAGATATAGATAGATATATGTTATATATCTATAATAACTTGAATTGGTTCATCGCCTGTACACAATGAGTACTATTCAGAGGTTGAGAGGCCAGAGCTGGTGGCATACCCCTGTAATCCTCCTAATTGGTACTCAGTAGTAGAGATCAGGATGATCATGGTTGGATGGCAGTCCATGGAAATAGCTCAGGAGACCACATCTCAGAAATAACCAACACTAAACAGGCCTGGTTAGTTGCTCAAGATGTAGAGTTTGTATCTAGCAAGTGTGAGGCCCTGAGTTCAAACCCAGCAAAACCAAAATGATAAGAAAAATTAAGAGGTGAAAAAGAAAGTGTAGGGCACCTTGAGAACACACACTCACACAAAGGCATACATATATACAGTAGGGTAAATAGTAGTAGCAACACCTAAAGTTCACCTAAGGGTCACATGCATATGTTGTTTCACACGGGCACATGTGTGTAATGGAAGAATTGTGAATTTAGCAGTAAATTAAAATGTATACTAGCTCATAAAAACATTGTGCTACATTCCTAGATAAAAGACAGCACAGCTTAAATTTTTCCACCAAAATCACCCAATAATCAACATACATAATTTTTAGCAAACCAAAAGCAAATTCTAAACTCATCTGAATGTGTGTGTGTATTTGAAATTAGCCTAGAAACTGCACAAATGTAAGAGCAGATGGAGTCATCATTACCTGACATTAATGTACATTAGGGTATAATATTGAAACACTAAACAGGAAGGTTACCCAATACACAATATTCATGATAGAACGTTTGTGGATATAAGATTCCTATTGTTATCTACATGAAAATAAAATTAAACATGTCCTGTTAATCTCAGACAACACACATCAGGACCTCAATATGGTCACAGTAGCATTTACATGTGTAGAGACTATAGGGAAGCACAGATCCATTAAGAGGTTGATGGTATAGTCCTCTAGAAACTACTCTATTTTTCCAGCAGTACTGGGGTTGATACTCAGGACCTCCATCTTGAGTCACTGTAAACTGTATTTTGTGACAGCTGTTTTCAAATTAACATATCACAAACTATTTCCCTGGCCAACTTAGAATTATGATCCTTCTGATTTCTGCCTCCTGACTAGGATTACAGGAGAGAGCTAACAGCACCCGGCCTCCAGTGACTAGTTGACAGCCTGCATTATAGCATATTTGATTAAAGGGAGGATGCCTGGCACCCTAATACTAAAGATAGGGCATACCGGTCAGCATCCTGAAGGAGAAAGAAGGGCGGCAGTTTGTAACTATTGGTTTGAGTCACCCCTCTATGTGATTCTTAATCGTCCTGTAGGGCAGCTGGACCGGGGTCGCCTCTGGCTTTGGCGGTTGGGGATGCGACCTTTAGCGCCTTCTGGCTGTGGGAGGGGCTGTCAGGACAGGGCGCGTGCCTAACGCTCTCCCTACTTGTAGACGAAGTGGAGGTGAGCCGGCATGTGGAGATGGTAGGATCTGTGGTTCATGCCCACCCCAGGCTGCCTTCCTCCTGTTGGGTCCACAGTATTAGCAGATAAGTGACACACGTGTCAAAGGAAAAATATTACTTCATTAAAGCACTTTAAAGTTGTGCTTTTCTTTTTTTTTCTGCTGCGCTTCAAAGACTGGTATTGCACGCAGTGCAGAATTCACACAAGGCCTCCAAAAGAAGCATAAACCACACTGCTTGCTGCCCAGCTGCAGGAACTGCCACAACTAGCCTGGGGCTAAGCTGCTACAGGTGGTCATCTATAAGCTGAAATTCTAACGTGACAAACAGTTACTATGGCGACATTTATGAGCTAATCTAAGCTTCCAGAATCCTTCCTTCTACAACTGGCTGTTTTTTCTTTGTCACGATGACCCAGGCTTATTGCATCCGTTACAATAGTACTTCAGACTGGACAATGCTTTCGACATATTTCCCTCAAATTTATAACCAAAATAAATTCACTCGATTGGGGGCTGGGCCCTAATCTGATTCATGTACTTTCCCTAAAACAGGAAGGTAAAGAACATCGACAGTCACAGAAATACTCGAGAACAAAGAGATCAAGATGACAATGACAAACCGAGGAGAGAGATTTCAGGAGAAACCATTTTATCCAAAACGCTGATGTTCTGGAATAATGAGGAAAATCAATGTATACTATTAAATGACAGCCTTCAGAAGCTCAAAGAGCTTTTTAGGGGACACTTAAGATTTTCTCGGCTGAAACTAGATGACAATAGAGTTGAATGACATGAAATTTCTCTAGCATTGAAAGCTTACACTGCTAGAAGAATTGGTATTTCATATTGGAAGATTGCTTCTCCCTTGGGCTATGCCCATGCATGAGGCCACAGCTGTCAATAAGTTTGTGAAATAGTTTCATATCCTTTTTGTTGGAAACCTCAATCATTGTGAAAAAACTCTGGGGTAATACTGTTGATATGTAAGTCTTGGATCATTTCTGGAAGGGCTGTGCAGCTGATTGGTACGTGGGATACTTGGCACAGGTAAGTAAGGGCGGTAGAACATGCAGATTCCTTCTGAGTATAGTAAAGTGAAAATAAATGCATGATCTGAGATTCTAAATTCGTGTGAGTTTGTTACGAGTAGGTAGTAAAGGAACAGAGATTCTGTTGGAGTCTGTACTGTGGGTCATTCAAACAGTCAAGCCCTAAGACAGATCCAAGAAGGGTCCCTATATTAGAATGTGAGACTTGGCCCCACTCTAGTACTCTAATTTCTGTTGTAATTAGGTATTTTTGTGATGGGGTCTTACAATTTTCCTCCACTGGCTTTGAACTGCAATCTTTGTGATCTCTGTCTCCACTGTAGCAAGAAGTACAGGTGTAAGAGTCCAGTGCCTGGCTCCTTCTAATACTTAATTTTCCTGATAGGAGTCAAGGTAAATGTCATGTGCAGGCATTTAAAAGGGAGAGCAGTGTCAGTACTCTAATATTTACTGTTGGATGAGTACAGTTTAATAGAAGTATTAATGCCAGGATAGTGGCATGACTCACAATGCAGAGAGGTGCTCCTATGCTGCTGTTGCCCTTAACAATAATTCAATTCTACATCTCAGTGATTCTAGGCAAAGACCTGAATGTAGAGAAAAAGATCCTGAAGAGAAGGTCATGGACGTCGAGTTTGGGGATCAGAATCATGGGGATTTCCATGAACTGAATAAGAGATCCTGTGCTGTCTCACCCTACCCGACTCTACATACATGGTGTTTTAGGAGCCTGGGACATATAAGATGTGACCTTGATCCTCACCCAGGAGTGTTTTAGCCTGCAAATTTGTGGCTATTTCTTAAATGCTAACAGGAACCTGACACTTTCCATATGTGCCCCCCAAACTTAGTCTCTGGAATGGATATTTGATTAGACCTTAAGTTAGTTGGGGGCTAAAGAAGTTGGCCAACAGGAGGAAGGCAGCCTGGGGTGGGCATGAAACACACATCCTACCATCTCCACATGCCTGCTTACCTCCATGTCCTCTACAAGTATGGAGAGCGTTAGGCACGCGCCCTGTCCTGACAGCCCCTCCCACAGCCAAGACTGTGAGCCTGACAATTCACAGGGCATCAGAGGAAGTGGCAGTCACCTGAACATCCTCCACAGAGGAGACAGCCTGGAGAAAGTTCCCAGATTTCTCTGACAGCTACTGTCAGTTTAAAACCCGTCCAACATCATTTAAGCCCGCCCCTTTGCCTCTGAGTCAGTGTCTGATTGGGCAGTCTACATGCCATGCCTCCAGTTGCCAGAATTGGATGCCCTGAATGATGTATGATCGCACCAACCCACAGCTGCATAGATTAGGGTGGTAACAATGACAAGGTCTCTACTGCCTCTTCTGGAGGGTGGACCGAACTTCATCATAGAACAGGTGTACTCACCTCATCTTGAACATGATAGAGGATTAGGAATTCTGGTAAGAGGACTGCAGATGTTAGGAGCTGAAGTGGGAACCTTACAGAAATTCACTTGGATTTTCTTACACATACTGTGCGTGGCTAAGTGAAACGGACATCACAGGAGCAATACTCCAGAATGAAGTCGCCTTAAATTATGTTCTCAGCTGCTGGTAAAAGACTGGTTATTAGAAAAATGCCCAGACAGCGCTACAGACAAATCCCAGCATCCCTATCAGCACCTGCAGAAGCAGCGCAAACCACTGTCCTGCCTGGCTACAGGAAGTGGCCCAACCTGCTTGGCACTAACCTGCTACAGGACGCCATCCGTAGGCTGCAAGTCTAGTGTGTCACAATCGTTACCATGGCCACCTTTGTGACGCAAGCTAACCGTCATGAAGCATTCCTGTCGCCATTTCGCTGTTTCCTTCCTCATGATGATCCAGACCCATTCAGTCTAAGGAAAATAATTTTGTCCTATTCAATGACAGTCCTCAGAAGCTCATACAGCCGTTTTGGAGACACGTAGAGTTTTCTGTGCAGGAAGGATATGTATTTCTAGAAATGACATCAAATTTCTCTAGCTTTGAAGTCTGCAGGCCTCTAGGAAATTCTATGTCAGCCAGGTGCCTGTGGCTCACGCCGGGAATCCTAGCTACTCAGGAGGCAGAGATTAGGAGAATCGTGGTAGGACTGCAGACCAGGCAAGTAGTTCTCCAGACCCCATCTGGAAATAACCCATTACAAACATAGGGCAGTCGAATGGCTAAAGTGGTGCGCCTTGAGTTCAAGCCCAAGTACCCCAAGTAAACAAACAAGAAAAGAAATAATATTTCCTATTTAAATATTACTCCTCTCTTGGACTATGAACAGGAATGAGGCCACAACTCAACAAATGTGTGAAAGAGTTTGATAGCATTTTGGATAACCACCACTTTTTTGTAAAAAATATTTGTAAATATTGCAGAAGTTCTGGGCCATCAGTGGAACTGGCTGGTGCATGGGGTACATGGGACAGGTAAGTAACACAGGTAAGTAAGAGCACTAGCAATATGCAGATTCCTTCTGATTCCTCTTAAGGGCAAACAAATGTCACATCTGAGACTCTGGATTTGTGCAAGTTGCAAGTGAGTAGTGAAGGTAGGCAGATTTTGTTGGAATTTGGATTGTGTGTCCTTCAAGTGGATAATCTCAAGGGCAGAGGTCCATAAGAGTCCCAGTCCTTGCACTTGGGTCTTGGTCCCATCCAGGTACTCTCTCATTGCTGCACCATCTCTCATTCTCACAGATGCTCAGGTCATGGTTGTTGATGTGGTGCACCTGCTGTTGTGCAAGCACAGTGGCATATGAAATGACCACAAGGTGACATGCAAGGAGCTCTACTAAAGAGTGCTCCTCAGTCAGCCAGGAGGCATGAGCAACCCTGCCTGGTTGTGCCCAAAGGGATGTGGCTACGCTCAAAAATCCAGTCAGCACTTTCATGACTTCTCAGTATAGTCATAAAGAAGGTTTTCGGAGAGTTAGTGCATTACAGACTCACAGATCAGTGATCCCTTTGATTCTGGGGAATCATGTAGGCACTGTCTTAACAAGATGGTACACAATTTCAAACTTTGAAAGATAGCAGGAGTGTAACAGACATTATATTTTTTGAATGCACTGCAGTCCTCCTATTAATTCCCGCTTTCCTGGCAAACGAAGAGGGCAAAGGGTAATGTGTTTGAGAGGAATGGACATAGCAAGAATGAAGCCCAGGTAAACTGTTGGTGAGAATAAATTTGGATACAACCATTTTGGAAAATGGCCTGAAGCTTCTCCAAAAAACTAAACATTGCATTGGCAGAAGATCTTAACAGCACAATTCTAGGTATTCATCCCAATAATGGATATCAGGATGTGGAAGGCAGCACAGTGATATTAAGTATAGCCCAACTCACAGCAAGAAAGAAACAGAAACCAGTAAAGTGACTTTGACATGAGTGTATACATTGAGATTCCTCCCAGATGCTTTGAGAGGCTCCAAACCTATACTTCAGTCTGTTCCTCAGGAGACATCATAGGGGCTTCTATTCACTAAAAGTGCTAAGGGACCAGGCACAGGGCAGCTATGTGCACCTGATGATGCTCAGTTCTGTAACCCTGGGTCAGAACTGAACTGCCAGATGACCCAAATGTTCTGATGGGGTGCCATCAGATGGGGTGTCCTAGGGGACAAAGAAGAGAAGCAAAATCAATACAAACAAAAAACAAAAAGGGTGAAGAGATTCTTCTCTCCCTTCCTCTCATATGAAATGTGCACAAACAGTCAAAGATTAAGCACTTTTGAAAAAGGAAAAATGATGAAGTACTGTCAGAAATGTCACGTGAGCAACAAGTAGATGCTAATGCTGTGGAAAGGGGAAGGTGGTATTGGGGAATACAGACTGGGCTGAGGATATTTCGGTAATTATGGTTAAAGGAAAGAGGCTCAGGACGGGGGTGGTGGTGTTTGGACTTAAGACTACTTTCCACGGCTTTTGGAAACCGGTGGGCCAAACAGGAGGAAGGCAGCCAGGGATGGTCATGAACCACTGATCCTATCGCACACCTCCAGGTCATCTCCACCTAAGAGAGGGTTAAGCACAGGTTTTTCCCTGACAGCCCCTCCCACAGCCAGAAGACACTGAAGGTCACCCCTCAACCCCCAAAGCTAGAGGCAATCCCTGGTCCAGCTGTCCTAGAAGAGGACTCACGAACACATAATAGGGAGACATAAACTGCTGTTTACAAAACTCCTCCCTTCTTCACATGCTGCCCTGTGTGACCCATCCTTGCAGGGTCCCCAGCATCGTCCCTCTAATCTGCCTGAGTCTGACAATGCACAGGGTGACAGAGGTGTGGCAAAGTCACCTGAACATCCTCAACAGAGGAACTGCCTGGAGATCATTCCTACATGGTGTCTCACAGGGAGTTTCAGTTAGAGACCTGTCCAACATCATTCAAGCCCTCCCAATTTCCTCTCTATCTGGGGGTGATTGGGCAGTCTTCATCTGGTGCCTCCAATTGGACAGGGCTTGAAACTCTCCGTGACATTACATAGCACCAGTCCATCTCTGAACAACTGAGCTACATCACAATAACAGGTTCTCTGCTGCATATATGGGAAGGATGACCTAATTCATTGTAGAAGAGGTGTACAAACCTGAAATTGATGATGATAACGCATTATCATTTATACCAGGAGGCTAGTATATGTTATGAGCTAAATTATATCATTGCCTCATCTGAGAAATTCACATCGGTTTCTAAACACACAGTTTTAGCAGTTACATGAAGCACATGAGAAAGGGATTAAGGCACCTTCATCTTTTCCTTGTCTTTTTTTTCGGCTGCCCATCAAAGATGGGTTGTTGGGGTCATGCCCAGTCAGAATGATGAGGAAAATAAATGCATGCCATTAAATGAGTGCCTTCCAAAGCTCATTCAGCCTTTCAGGAAACATTTAGATTTTCTCTGCTGCAACTGAATGACAGTATGGATGAATGACATGAAATTTCACTAGCATTAAGAGTGTGGAAATAGTTTCACATTCCTTTTGTGTAACCCTCACTCCTTGTGAAAAAAATCTCTGGAATACTGTTGATCTGCAGTTCTTCAATAATTTCTGGAAAGGCAGTGCAGCTGATTGGTGCATGGAGTACCTGGTACAGGTAAGTAAGAGCTGTAGCAACATTCAGATTCATTCTGAGTAGTATTACATGAAAATCAAGGTGAGGTCTGACATTCTGGATGTTAGCCAGCATGTCAGTGATAGCAAAGGCAGGCCTATTCTGTTGGAGTCTGTACTGTGGGCCATGCAATTGATCAAGCCTTGGAGACATATCCGAGAGGAGTCCTCATATTTGAACATGGACCTTAGTTCCAATGTGATACTCTTTAATTTTTGTGGTGGTGGGAACGTTTGAGATAGGGTGTTACACTTTTTACCCACTGGCTTCACATCGCAATCCTGACCTCAGCCTCTGCAGAAGCAAAGATTGCAGGTGTGAGCCACAGGTGCCTGGCCTCTTCAAGTACTAATTACCCTGACAGGAGCCAAGGTCAATGTGATGAGAAGGCATTTCAAAGGAAGAGAGAGTGTCGGTAATGTTGACTATTTGATGAATACAGCATTAAGAGAAATATGGAAGCAGGAATGGTGGCATGACCCACAATCCAGACGGGTGGTCCTATTCCGCTATTGCCTGTATCAATAATTCATTTCTTCACCTCAGTGACTATGGGCAAAGAAGTGAATGAAGAGAGACAGAGCCTGATGACCAAGCAAGGGAATGAATGATTCAAGACCTGAATCATGTGTACTTAGGATGAGTTGAATAAGATATCCTGTTTTGTCTCCTTCTTCCTGCTCTCATGTTCAGTGTTTGAAGTGTACGTAACTTGTAAGGATGTGACTTTGACCCTCATCCTGTAGAGTTTTTACTGCAGAAGTATGTGGTTATTTCTTAACTTTTAATAAAATTTCACTTCTTTCAATAAATGCCCCCATCCTTGGCCCTTGCATTGGAGATTTCAGCAGCTCTTGAGTTCATCATACTGGTTTGACAGCTTTCTGTCCTGCCCATCTGAGGCAATACACCTCAGGAATTCAAATTGCAACCAACTGATACATCTACGATGATACATATCCTGAAACAAAGAACTATGGTTAACATGTTTTTGTGGGAATATTTCTAGGCATTCCATGGAGTGATATTAACAGGCCACGAATAGAGCTTAAAAGGAAAAAATCACTGCATGGCTGTGTGGAGAACAGCTGCATCTGGAACAAGTGGTAGAGTTCTTGCTTAACAAGTATGAGCTGAAATTTCAACCAAAGTGCTACACAAAGACAGTGTATAACTGAGTGTGTGACAAAAAAGTAAAGTCTTTGACCAAAGCTGATGTGATGCCAGGGGTCTGATATCACCACACTCAGTAAGTTGAGGTAGGACAATAACTAGTTTCAGGTACCTGAGCTACATGGTGTGTTTTATGATACCCTGGCTTTCGTAGCAAGCGCCTGTCATGAAAACCAAAGGAGAATGCTATTGGAGTGTGAGACCTATGATCCTAGCTACAGAGGAGGCAGCATTCAGGACAATCATGGCTGAAGTGTTGTGGGGGGAAATTGTTCAGGAAACACCATGTTGGAAATACCCAACAGCAAACAGGGCTGGAAGTGTGGATCAACAGGTGGAACACCTGCCTAGCAAGCATGAGGCCCTGATGGCAAACCCAAGTGCCACTAACATAAAAAGTAAATAATGAATACTTAAGAGGCAAATAAGACAATGTGGGCCATAATCTAGACCTAGGTATTCTCTACCTTGTATGACCAATGGTATTAGCACCACCTCCATTTCGCATAGCATCCCATGCAGGTGTGTCACATGGGGACACGTTTTGAAACAGAAAATTTGTGAATTTAGGATAAAAGAAAAATGGAAAAGAGGACATAAAAAATCTGGGTTTCATACCGCAGGTGTGTAGATTAAACTCATCACTACTTTAACTTGTTCCCCAAAAATCAACCTGAAGGTCAACATATCTAATTTGTCATCAAGAACCTTAAAGCAAGTTCTAAAGTCATCTGAATTTGTCTGTGTGTAGGAAATTAGCCTATATTCTTCTCAATTGTAAGAATAGGAGCAGCCATCATTATGTGATACTAATGTATGTTATTAAAGTATAATATTGAAATCATAAACACCAAGAAATCACAATACACCCAATTTTCATGCAAGAATGCATGTGAACGTATGTTTCCTATTGTTAGCCATGTGAAAAATAACATTGAATGTGTCCTGACAGTCTCAGACAACACACCAGAAGACCTCAGTATGGGGATAGAAGCATTTATATGTACAGAGACATTTCAGGAGGACAGATCCCTTCAGAGGTGTATGGCTCAGTCCTCCAGTGGCTATTTTGTTTGGTGTCCTGGGGTTTGAACAGACCCAGGGTAGGTGTGGGCACCTGATGAAAGTCAACAAGAAAGCCCTGGGCCAGAACAAAATGGCCAGATGGTCCAAATATTCAGATCAGGTGCCAGTGCAAAGGAGACAAAAAAGAGAAGGAAAAGAAAAACACACAGAGAAAACAAAATGGGCTCAAGAGATTATTCTCTGCCTTCCTCTAATGTGCAATGTGCTCCAACAGAAAAATATTCAGCATCCTTTGAAAAAGGAAAAAGGAGGCAATACTGTCTGTTAGAACTGTGCCAGGAGCAACAAATGATTGATAATGCTGCGGAAAGGGGAAGTCGGTGTTGTGGAATAGGAGTTCGGAATAGGATGTTTAAGGATTTATGGTTAGACCAAAGAAGCGCTGGACTGGGAGGTGCTGGTGGTTGTATTTAAGACTGCTTTCTACATACTTAGCAAGTTGGGAGCAAAAGAGGTGGGCCCCACAGAAGGAAGGCAGCCTGGGGTGGGCATGAACCACACATCCTACCATCTCCACATGCCCGCTCACCTCCATGTCATCTACAAGTAGGGAGAGCGTTAGGCACGCGCCCTGTCCTGACAGCCCCCTCTCACAGCTGGAAAGCGCTACAGGTCGTGTCCCCAACCGCCAAAACCAGAGGCGATCCAGGTCCAGGTCCAGCAGCCCTACAGGAGGTCTCACCGATGCATAGTGGGGAGACTCCATCTGCTTGCTACAAACTGCCGCCCTTCTCCTTCAGGACGCTGACCTGCACATCTTCTCCTTGGTTTTAGAGTGCCAGGCAATCTCCATATAATTTGCTTGGGCCTGACAATTTACAGGGCGTCAGAGGATGTGGCAGTCACCTGAACATCCTCAACAGAGGGGACAGCCTGGAGACAATTCCCAGATGCTCTCTGACAGCTAGTGTCTGTTTAAAACAGGCCCAAGATCGTTTATGCCCGCCCCTTTGCCTCTGAGTCGGTGTCTGATTGGGCAGTCTACATGCTGTGCCTCGAATTGCCAGAATTGGACGCCCTGAATGACATATGATCACACCAATCCATAGCTGCATAGCTGAGGGTGGTAACAATGACAAGGTCTCTACTGCCTCTTCTGGAAGGTGGACCAAACTTCATCATAGAACAGGTGTACTCACCTCATCTTGAACATGATAGCGGATTAGGAATTCTAGCAAGAAGACTGTAGATGTTAGGAGCTGAAGTGGGATCCTTACAAAAATTCACTTGGATTTTCTTACACATAGTGTTGGTGGCTAAATGAAACGGGCATCATAGGAGCAATACTCCTGGATGAAGTCGCCTTAAATTACATTTTCAGCTGCTGGTAAAAGAGTGGTTATTAGACAAACGCGAGACAGAGCTACAGACAAATCCCAGCATCCCCACCAGCGCCTGCAGAAGCAGCACAAACCACTGTCCTGCCTGGCTGCACCAAGTGGCCCAACTTGCCTGGCACTAACATGCTACAGAACGCCATCCCTAGGCTGCAAGTCTAGTGTGTCACAATTGTTACCATGGCCACCTCTCTGACGCCAGCTAACCGTCATGAAGCATTCCTGTCTCCATTTCGCTGTTTGCTTCCTCACGAAGATCCGGACGCATTCAGTCTGAGGAAAATAATTTTGTGCTATTCAATGACAGTCCTCAGAAGCTCACACAGCCGTTTTGGAGACACGTAGAGTTTTCTGTGCAGGAAGGATATGTATTTCTAGAAATGACATCAAATTTCTCTAGCTTTGAAAGCCTGCAGGCCTCTAGGAGATTCTATGTCAGCCAGGTACCTGTGGCTCACGCCTGGAATCCTAGCTACTCAGGAGGCAGAGATCAGGAGAATCGGGGTACAACTGCAGCACAGTCAAGTAGTTCTCCAGACCCCATCTGGAAATAACCCATTATAAAAATAGGGCAGTCGAGTGGCTAAAGTGGTGCGCCTTGACAAGCCCAAGTATCCCAAGTAAAAAAACAAACAGGAAAAGAAATAATATTTCCTGTTTAAATATTACTCCTGTCTTGGACTATGAACAGGAACGAGGCCACAACACATCAAATGTGTGAAAGAGTTTGATAGCATTTTGGATAACCATCACTTCTTTGTAAAAAATACTTTTAAATATTGTATAAATTCTGGACCATCAGTGGAACTGGCTGGTACATGGGGTACCTGCGACAGGTGAGTAACATAGAAAAGTTAGAGCAGTAGCAACATGCAGATTCTTTCTGGGAAAAGACATGAATGAAGTGAGACAGAGCTTTCTGTCCTGCCCATCTGAGGCAAGACACCTCAGGATCCCAATATGCAACCAACTGACACATCTACCATGATAAATATCTAGAAACAAGGAACTATTTTCAATGTTTTGTGGGAATATTTCTAGGCACTCCGTGGACTGATATTAACATGCTAGGAATACTACTCAATAGGAAAAATCACTGCATCGCTGTGTGGAGAACAGCCGCATCTGGAACATGTGGTAGAATTCTTGCTTCATAAGTGTGAACTTAATTTCCAACCAAAGTGCTATACAATGACAGTGTATAACTGAGTGTCTGACAAAAAAGTAAAGTCTTTCTCCAAAGCTGATGTGGAGCCAATGGTCTGATGTCACCACACTCAGTAAGCTGAGGTAGGACGATCACTAGTTTCAGGTCCCAATCTTTGGGCCCAACAGGAGAAAGCAACCTTGGATGTGCATGAAACACAGGTCCTACAATCTTCACACAATCATCCTCCTTCATGTCATCTACATGTCTTGAGAGTATTAGGCACCTGCCTTGTCCTCACGGTCCCCTCCCAAGGCCAGTGGTTGCTGAAGGAAACTCCCTTCTAACCCCATATCTAGAGGGGATCTATTTTCCATTTGCCCTACAGCATGAACCCCATACACATGAAAAAATGCTCACCATCTCTAGCCATAAAGGAAATGCAAATCCAAACCTAAGATTCCACCTCACCACTGTTAGAAAAAGGAACCCTAGTCCATTGCTGGTGGGAATGCAAGCTAGTGCAACCACTCTGGAAAAAAATTGGAGTCTTCTTAAAAATCTAAACACAGACCTGCCATATGATCCAGAAATCCCATTCCTGGGGATATACCCAAAGTAATTCAATACAGGTTACTCCAGAGGAACCTCACACCCATGTTTATTGCAGTGCTACTCACAATAGCCAAGTTATGCAAACAAGCAAGATGCCCCACTATTGATGAAAGGATCAAGAAAATGTGGTACTTGTACACAATGGAATTTTACTCAGTCATGAAGAAGAATGAAATCTTATCATTTGCAAGTAAGGGGATGGAACTGGAGAGCATTATTCTGAGCGAGGTCAGCAAGGCTCAGAAAACCAAAATAATGCTATTAAATGCCAGATTTCAGAAGCTCATTCAGCCTTTTTAGAGACACTTAGATTTTTCTCTGCTACAACTACATGACAATATGGTTGAACAACATAATATTTCTCTAGCATTGAAAGCCTACACTGCTATAAGAACTGATATTTCCTATTGGAAGATTGTTTCTTCCTTGAACTATGAACATGAATGATGACACAGCTGTCAATTAATTTGTAAAATAGTTTGATTTCCTTTTTGGTGCAACCATCAGTCCTTGTGAAGAAACCCTCTGATAATATATAAATCTTGGATAATTTCTGGAAGGGCAGTACATTTGATTTTTACATGTGTACCAGGGGCAGTTAAGTAACACAGGTCATTAAAGCAAGATCAATATGCACATTCCTTATGAGTAGTGTAAAGTGTAAATAAATAAAAGACCTGTCATTCTGGGTTTGTGCAAGGTTGCCATTGGGTAGTATAGGAAGGCATATTCTATTGGAGTTTATACTGTGGGTCATTCAAGTGGTTGAGCCCAGCTGCAGAACCCAGAGGAGTCCCCATATTTGAATGTGGGTCTGGGTCCCATGCTGTTACTCTTTGATTTGTACTGGTGTTAGGTATTTTTGAGATAGGGTCTTACTATTCGTCCCCACTGGCTTTGAATTACAAACCTTATGATTTCTGCCTCTGTTTTAGGAAGGATTACAGATGTGAGGCACCATCACCTGGCCCCTTCAGATACATAATTACCCTGATAGGAGCCAAGGTCAATATGATTAGCAAGCATTTAAAGGGAACAGTACTGTCAGCACTGTAATGTTTATTGTTTCATGAAGACAAATTTGAGACAAGCATTGCAACCAGGATTGTGGCATGACTCATAAACCAGAGGCCTGCTCTTAATCTGCTATGGCCCTTATCAATTATTCATTTCTTGATCACACTGAATATTGCCAAAGAACATAAATACTGAGAAAGAGCTTTATGACCAAGTCATGGAATCAATGTTTGTAGACCAGAATCATGGGGACTTCTCATGAATAGAATAGTATATACTGCTGTCTCACCCTTCCTGCTCCATACATTCTGCATGGTATTTTAGGAGTCAGTGAATTGGAAGGACGTGACTTTGAACCTCACCCAGGAGTGTTTTTTGTGGGTAATTTCCTAGTCTCAGGACAGAAAAGGTCTTAAAACCAACTTTGCCACTGCAAGAGATTTCCAGCATAGTTTGCTGTCAGTTGTTGCCAACGTTGTAACAAAACATCTGACAGCTGAGTTTCTATCTTACCGCTGCAGTAAGTGGATAGGATGAAAAAACACATCATACATGCCTCCTAACCAGTACACTTCTACCAGCCTGACCAGGAGATCAACCCTTCCCAGGACATCCTCTAGCTCACTCTACTGACAACTCCAGGTCAACCAGTTCCTCATGGAAAGAGTTTGTCAATGCCTTGGGTGTCTCAGATGTAGGACATTCAATTTCAGGGATGAATCCTAATCCTCCAAACTCTGAGAGCAAAGCAGAGTGGGCACATACTAATTTCCCTGGAATGGAGAAAAACAAAGGGTTTTATTTATGTATTTATTTATTTTTAATGGCTGTTATACAAAAGGGACAATGTGACATTTACAAAAGCCCTTACACTGTTGCATAGTTGAATTCATCCCCTCCACCATTCTAATTTATTGACCCTGTAGGTGTTTGTTATAATGGTTTCAAATGGGCAAACTGGTGTTTCTATGGGCAGAGAATATTTGAGAATCACAGATCCCTGTGTATTCCTTTAAGAGGTTTCTGGTACAGCCCTCCAGTGTCTACTTGACAGCCTGGGTTCTAAGGACTTTGCTCATGATGTACTTTACCAAATAGCAGACCACTTGCTGCCTGAGTATAGCTGTTACTGTGGCTATTAAGAAGAATTTGAGGGTATTGGCCCCAGGGCAAATATGGGTTGGAAGAAGGACCTAATAAGACCTTGATTGGAGGGTGGGGGGTGGATTTTTATACTGCTTTCCACATATTTGGAAAACTGGGGACAAAACAAAGCCAGAGTTTTGGACCAAGACCCAAACACATAATATTCCATATGACAGGTCCAGCCACCCATCACTAAATGCAAAATAAAGTGTCATAATGAAGGCAGAGAAAGGAGGTTTATTATACAACTTAGAACCTGCCATGGATCGAGGCACAGTAAACACTTACTTCTTTGTTAGTCACATTCTGGATTCAGAACCCCTAGGGCTCCCAAAGCGGTTCCAGAAAAGGTGTAATTGCTATCAGCTCAGTGACTGTGGAGAAAGACATGAATGTAGAGAGAAACAGCCTGACGACAGAGTCATGGAATGAATGATTGCAGACCAAAATCAAGGTAACATCTTTGAATTGAGTAACATATCCTTTGCTGTCTCATCCTTCCTGTTCTATGCATTATGCAAGGTGTGTTAGGAATTGTGACCTTTGAGTATGTGACTGTGAACCTCACCCCGGATGCAGAAGTGTTTCGAGTGGGTAAGTTTGTGGCTATTTCTTATATACCAATAAAAATCCAATACTTTTTATAAAAGCCTCCCATCCTTGGCCCTTGAAATTGAGATTTCAGTAGCTCTTCATGTCATCATACTGTTCTGACAGGTTTCTGTTCTGCCAACCTGAGATAACACATATGAGGAAATAAAAGTGCAAAAACCAGACATATCCACAATGATAAATATCCTGCAATAAAAAAAACTGTGTTCTATGTCTTACTGGGAATATTTCCAGGCATACCATGTAATCACGTTAGTATGTCGTGTTTAGGGCTCAACTGAAAATCACTGCATGCCTATGTAGAGGGGTGGGGGATCTGCCTCAAGTGGTGGAGTACTTGCTTAGCAAGTGTGAGGTCAAGTTCAAACCCTAGTATGTGGTATGTTCAAGGATAGCCAGGGCTACATAGCAAGATCCTGTCTCAAAACAAAAAAGCAGCCATGGGCATGTGGTTCACTGCTAAAATTCTTGGAACTCCAGAGGTAGAGATCAGGAGGACCACGGTTGCAGGCCAATCACAGCAAATATTTTGAGACACTATCTTTGAAGTGCCCATCACAATACAGTGCTGGTGCGCTTACCTAAGGGGTAGATCAACTGTCTAGAATGTGAGGCCTTAAGATCAAACCCTAGTACCACAGGGAAAAAGGAAGAACAGATAACAGAGAAAGTATAGGGTATGGTCTAGAGTCAGCCTTCCTCTGGGTCTTATATATTCAGTGCAACAAATAGTATTGAGCACAACGTAAGTTTCATATAGTTATCACAGGCATGTGTTGTTTCATATGTGTACATATTTTGGAAAGGAAAAATTGTGAATTTAATACAAAATAAAAAATGTACAAATCTGACCACCAGGGGATCAGATCTGGAATCCTAGCTTCAGGAGGCATAGATCAGGTCTGTGGCTTGAAGACAGTCCAGGCAGATAGTATGTGAGACCGTATCTTTAAAACACCCTTCACAAAAAAGGGCTGTTGAGTGGGTCAAGGTTAGGCCATGAGTTCAAACCCCAGTACTGCCAAAAAATGTACAAAGGCAAATGAAAGGTTGGGTTACAAACCTCATGTGTGAAGAATAAACTCCTCACAAGTTAAATCTTTTTCCCTCAAAATTAATGTAAATGACAACACACCTAATTTTTAATAAAGGACCTGAGGCCAATATCTAAAACTCAATTAAATGTGTATGTGTGTTTGTGTTTGTGTTTTAACTCCTTAAACACAAATTAAACACAATTAAACACATTTCAACACAAATGTGTTTGTGTGTGTATGAAGTTAGACTAAAATCTTATGAATTGTAACAAGTAGCTATTATTGCCTAGAACTAATGCACATTATAAGGCTACAATATTGAAATAATAAACAAGGAATCATAGTATGCACAATATTCATAGAGGAATGTATGTAGATGTACATATTGTATTGTTATAGATGTCCAAAATAACAATAAATGTGAATGGACAAAATAACCAAACAAAAAGCCAATGTTGTTGCTGAGGTCATAACACAGTGGTAAGAATGCATTCCCAGAATTTGTGAAGTTCTGTGTTCAATTCCCAGTACCTAAAGCACCTGTTGGAGGCTCGTGGCATCTCTCCACCTCTGTACTACAAAATAAATAATCAGTGGATCCATTTCAAGTCAATCTCAAAGTTGTAATGAAGTTGGGAGATGCCTATGCACTGGGCAGCTAAGAATACATCCACATCAAATGAGCATGGAAATGTGGGGCACACATGGGAATGAATCCTTCCCTGGGCAATGTGTTCATGAAAGAATGCCAAACACACAGGATCACTCTGAATTGAGGAAAACTGGGATATTCCCTGACTCAAAAGTGCTCTGCAGGTAGATAACTCACCTAGCACTGGGAGAGGAGAGCAGTATGTGTACACAAGTCTCCCTGGACCACAGAACAACATGGTGGTGTTGATACTGGAATGTGGTTTCCAAGTTTGTATCCTGGCATATTCAATGATTGAAGACACCAGACCAGGAGTTAAGTTAAAGCAAGCAGAAAGTTTATTTAAAGGATAGCAAAGCACCCTGATGAGTGGGACTTAGTGAAGGAAGTAATACAAAGAATATCTGATGTCTAATGGGGAACATAGGGTTCTGTCTGACTTAGGCACCCTCTGCACTACTTTGAGGCTGCATCTATAATTGGCTGTGTCATTAACTTCTTGCTGAAAACAACCATCTGGCTTCCCCCCAAACCATCCTTATTGGTCTGCATATTCCAGAAGGGTCTTCTTAGTCCATCCTATCCTTGATGCCTGTTATATAAATTAATGATTACCACTTATTTTCCTGAGACCCACAACCTTTTGCTACCTCAGAAAATTGGCTATGATACTTTCTTAAGGGGTCTATTTTTTCATCTGTTTAGATGTTTCTCTTTAACGATCCTTCTCTGTCTCCCTTATCTAGGAGAAACAGCACTGTGCTGCGTTAGCTGGGTATAAAGCATGTACCTCACTTTTCCTTAGATGCTCACTTTAATGGATGAGTTCCCAGCCCTTATATCTAAGACAAAGTTACTTTTGCCATCTTTCCCTTTGCTTTCCAGGATTTATTGCTACTATTTTTTCCCCACAGCCATTTCTACCATTTTTTCTGCCATTTCCCACCCTCAGGTTTGCTCAACTACCAATGGTAAACAATCATACATATTTACTTCCCAGGATGAGGGCAGAAAAGGAGTTAAAACTACTTTCTCTTAGTAGAGATTTCCAGCATAGTTTCCCAACTATTGCACTACTTTCTAGCCAGCTACAGGAAGTTGATAGGAAATAAAACAAGAAAACCCTAACCACTGTCCTTACCCCTAATCCAGTAGACTTCTACACCCTTGGACAGAAGTCCAGCACTTCACATTGCCTCCCTCAGCTCACCCCATCGACAGCTCCTTGTCTACCAGTTCCTGCTGGGGGAGATGTCCATGCAGTGGGTGTCTCAGCTATCTCATTTCATTCCCGGGAATATATCCTAATCCTCCAATTCTGGCAGCAAAGCAGAGTGCATATGTGCTCTTTTCCATGGATTGCAGAAAAATAAATGGTTTTAAATGTGTGCACCAGCACTTGTATGAACAGAGAAGGTTTAAGAAGCACAGATCCTTGTGTACCCAAGAGGTTTATGGCTACTTGACAGCATGCGTCCTTTTTAAAATTATGCATACCCATGGTTGTTGTGGTGGAATTCACAATAGTAATGTTATCAGATCAGCTTAGGTGTGTATCAATGACTGAAGGGATAAAGAAAATGTGGAATGTATACACAGTGGAGTTTTCCCCAGCCATAAGGAAGAATGAACAGAACTGGAGATCATTGTGTTAAGTGAAATAAATCAATCTTGGAAAGACAAGTATACATTTTCTCTCATGTGGATCTAAAGGGGGAGAACATGAACACAACAGAGGGACTATAAGGAATATGACAGTGGAAATGGGGTGGGAAAAGGCTAAAGAGAAATAGAGGGACTGAATAAGTTCAAAATATATTACATGCACATACAAATGTGTCACAATGATATCCCTTCTTTTATACAGTTAATACGTGACATCCTGGGTTCTAACAAATTTGCCTTGGGGATGTAATGTGCCAAATAGCAGACAACCTGCAGTCTGAGCACAGCTGTCAGAATGGCTATTGTCAGAGAGTTGAGGGGCCAGGTGCAATAGACCCACCCCTATAATCACAGCCATGTGAAATGCTGAGATCAGACGTTGGGTGGATGGAGGATCAAGACCAGTCCTGGTGTATCCTCTGGAAACCCTTCCTCAAAAAGAACCACAGAAATGCAGTGGTGGTGTGACTCAAGGGCTACAGTATCTGTTTTGCAAGAATGAATTCCTGAGTTCAAACCCTGCTTCCCTCCTAGCCCCTGCTACAACCTATAAATGAAGATATAGGATAACCCGCATTTGAACCTGGATATAGCAAGAAGGGAGGATGGTACACTGCTGGTGAGAATACATTTTAATACAACCATTTTTAAAAAAAATAACTAGAAGTTTACTCAAAAAATGAAACTGAACTGCCAGATGATCCCAAAGTCATAATTCTAGGTATGATCCAAAACAATGGATATCAGATTATTCAAGAAAGCTGTGGTCTGATGTGCAAGGAAACAATATTGACTGCATCTAAGATATGGAAACATGTAAAGTGTCTTTTACATGAGTGTATAGCATGAGATTCCTCCCAGCTTCTCAGAGACGCTTCAAAGCCACACCTCAGGCTTCTTTACTGGAGGAATTGAGGGGCTGCTATTCATTAGAAATGCCAAGGGACCAGACACAAGGCAACTGTGGGCACCTGGAGACAGTCAATCTGTAAATTCTGTAGCTCTGAACCAGTAGAGACTCCAGAGTCATTCTGATGAAGTGCCTGTGCAGGGGGAGACAGAGGAGAAACAAAAAAATAAATAAATTTTAAACAGGGGGTTAAGTGATCTTTCTCTGCATTCTACACAGGTGAAATGTTCACAAGCAAAAATGTTAATCATCCTTTTGAACATTCTTGTCTGCAGTATTTGGAGGAAAAACAATGAAACACTACAGCAGCTGTACCATGAGGCAAATACTTGATAATGCTGTTGAAAGGGGAGGTCGGTTTTGGGGACTGTAGGCTGGAAGGAGGAATTTTAGGAATTCAGCACACTGAATATGAGGTGGTGGGGTTTCTGGGTGGATTTAACAAACAGCTTTCCACATATTTGGGAGGCTGGGGATAAAACAGTTTGGTCCATCAGGAGGAAGGCAGCCTGGGGTGTGTGTGGACCACAGTTCCTACCATTGCCACACACCCACACACCCACACACCTCTACAACATCTGGGGAGAGGGAGCGGTGGGGACAGGCAGCAGGTGGTGGCCCATGGGAGGTGAAGTCACAGCACATGTGCCCTGGCTGCCTGCCCAGCCCCATACCAACAGTGAGAGAGGTGAAGGTATCCTGCCACCCTCCACAGGAAGAAGGGGTTCCCCCATTCTTCCTGCTCTAATGGAGGCCCCGGGCCAGCATACTCGGGAGCACATGGTGTGCAGATGCACTCTCACAGGTTACAAACAACCTCTTTCCTTTCCTCATCAGGATGCTAACCCGCTCCAACTATCCCTGTGTTTGGCGTCCCCCCTATGCATCTGTCTCAGTCTGACAATTCACAGGGCCACAGATTCTGCTGCAAAGCCACCTGAATAGAGAAGACAACCTGGAGACAGCTGAAGATGGTAGCAGGTGGTGAGCTTCAGTTAAGGACCCTGGAACATGAATGATGCCACAGTTGCTGATGGGGCTAGAGTGATGTGTTGTGTGAGGTGACATGTGGTCATAAAATGTGTGAAATAGTTGGATATTCTTTTGGTGGAACCATCACTCCTTGTAAAGAAAATTATCCTGTAAAGTGGCAAGTCATTTGGGAAAGTATGGAACTCTTAAAACATACATGACTTAATGTGGTATTTCAGGTTGAATATTCTTCTCTTTCTTTGAAACTTCTTTTCAATTATAAATGTTTGTAGGATATTCATACACTTGGGTGCAAACTATTCAAACATTCCCATTTCAGCCAGGGACCACATATGACCCTCAGGATTCTTTGTTTATTGGTTGTTGGGATATACCATGTCAGAGTAGGTTTTTTGATTTTTGATTTTTTGAGGTATTGGGGCATGAACTCAGGCCCTACACCTTGAGCCACTTCACAGCCCTTTTCAGTGATGGGTTTTATTGAGATAGTGTATCTGAACTATTTTGCCCAAGCTGTCTTAGAACCATCATCATCCTGATTTCTGCCTCGTGTGTAGCTAACATTACATGTGTGAGTCACTGTGGCGCAGCTAGTGAAGGTTTTAAACCCATTTGAAGAGGAAGATGCTCTCTCTGTTGCACCTAGTCACATCATGGCCTTTGTAACTCCTTTCCTTTATCTTTAATAAACTCCATTGACCCCTTGCTAAACTCACATGTCCTGCCAGGATGTTTCCTTGTGGGACACAAAGTTTATTACAATCTTCTGTTCAGAGACTACAGGAGCCTACAAGAGTAAGACTGCTGATTTGTAAGTCTTTTATAAGCTGTGGAAGGGCAGTGGAGTTGACTGACACATGAGGTACTTAGGACAGGTAACTAAATAATAAAAGTAGCAACAAGAAGATTTTTTTGCACTAATGAAAAGTGAAAATATACATGAGAACTGAGATTTTGCACACATGAAAGTTGCCAGTCGATAGTAAATGAGACCAGATTTCAATGGAATCTGGACTGGGGGTCATTCAAGTGGTCAAGCCCAAGGGAAGAGCCCAGAGGGGTTGCCATATTTGAATCTGGGTCTTGGCTCCACCCTGGTGGAGACCTGTGCAGATGCTTCTGCACCCTCTCTCATCCCACAGAGGCACAGGTCCGGTAATTGCCCATGGAAAGGTGCACTTGCTACAGGTCCAAGGAGACAGGGTTATCACATGGCTCCTGATCTGCATGGAGCTGTTCAGGAGTACCTTTGAGTCAGGCTAGGAGGCACAAGCATGCTGCCTGGTTGTCCCCAAAGGGACATGGCCATTAAAAATTATTCTAGCAGGTCATGTCCATAAGAGCATATGCTTATATCTTCAGTCTGGGAGGAAAACAAATTATAGCCTGTGGTGTCTGGGGCAACATCTGAGTAGACAAACTGGTTCCCAACACTTACTAGTACATTGTTCCATTACAATGGCAAAATATTTTTTGCATTACTGTTAATAATGCAAAATTAAATTAGTCTGGGAAAAATCAGAACCCAGTTTCATGACTTTTCAGTATAATCACATTTAATGGGCTCATGTACCAATTTGGTACAATGGATATAAACTGTTCCCAAACAGTGTGTTAGAGACTCCCTGTGACTTTGGGGCAATCATGTAGGCAAGCTCTTTCTAAAATGGAACTGAATTTCAATCTGAATGGATGGATATTGTATTGTTTGTATAAAATCTAAAGATGGAATGAACTACTTCTGGTCACTTGATGTGGTGGGATGCCTGCACACATTTAATTTCTTGATAGATACCCAGGTGAAATGTTATGAGCAGGCATATCAAAGGAGAAGCAGTGTCAGAATTGTAAGGTTTATTGTTTCAAGTGTACAGCTTTATGACACTTATTTGAAAGAGAAATAACAGGTAATCCTGCAGCACATCTTAATTTCATGAACTTCAATTCCGAGGGGAGCTCCATTCTTGTTATTTCCCTTATCAAAATTTCATTTCCTGCAGGGTGCTGATGGCTCATGCCTGTAATCTGAGCTACTCAGTATGCAGAGATCAGGAGGATCACAGTTTGAAACCAACCCAGGCAAATAGTTTGCAAAAGCCTATCTTGAAAAAAAAAACCTCACAAAAAAGGACTGGTGGAGTGGCTCATTGTCTTAAGGTATAGGTCCTGAATCCAAGCCCCAGTACTGCAAAGAAATTTCATTTCCTCACCTCACTGACTACAGGAAGGATGTGAATGTATAGAGAAAAAACGTGATGTCCAAGTCATGGAATGAATGTCTGAAGATCAGAATCTTGGGAACACCTCATGATTTAAATAAGAAATTCTGTGCTGTGGTGTCTCATCCTTCCTGCTGTATATATTATGCATGTTCTTTTATGTATTTTTTCTGTACTGGGGTTTGAACTCAGGGCCTACACCTTGACCCACTCCACCAGCCCATTTTTGTGTGTCTGTGTGTGCTGTGGGGTTTTTTTTGAGATCAGTTCTCACAAACTCCTTGCCTGACTGTATTTGAACCATGATCTTCCTGATATCTGCCCTCTGAGTAGCTGTGATTACAGATTTGAGACACATGTGCCTGGGTAGTATATGAGCTTTGTGGCTATTTCTTTTATACCAATGGAAATCCAGTACTTTCCAAAAACACCACCTGCCAGGCCCTCATGATGGAGGTTTCAAAACACATACTGGTTTGATAGTGTTCTGCCCTGCCAATATCAGGCAACTCAACTGAGGGCCTCAATTTGCAACCGGCAGATAAGAACACAATGACTCATAGGCTACAACTGAAGAAGTATGTGTTCCATGTCTTTGTGAGGACATTTCCAGGCATGTCATGATACATGGTAGTTTTTCATGGATAGATCTTACTAAAAACTCACTGGATGCTGTGACGCAAGCAGGGAGATCTGCTTAAGTGGTAGAGTACTTGCATAGCAAGTGTGAGCTCAAGTTCAAACCCCAGTACAACCCAAACACATCAAAACTGTGCTGATCTAAATGTGTGACCTAAGACTCTGACCAAAACAGACATGGAGCCAGAAGCCTGTCAACCCAACAATCTGCAAGCTGAGTTTGGAGGATCACTAGTTTCAAGTGTGCCTAAGCTGAATGGTGTGTTTAAGGATAGTATGAGCTACATACTCATACTAACGTATCACACTATCTGTGTTTTGAGATCCTGCCTCAAAACACAGATAAAGTGGCAGGGAGCCAATTAGTCACACATGCCATGCTTGCAAGTAAGGAGGCAGAAATCAGGAAGATCTTGATTTGAGCCCAGTAGGACAAATAGTTTACTGGACCCTAACATGAAAATACAAATAGAAAATAGTGCTGGCAAAGTGGTGCAAGAGGTAGAGCACCTGAGTAGCAAGATTGAGGCCCTGAATACTAATGTCAGTATCACAAAAAATAAATTTTTAATAAAAGAGTTAAAGAAAAATCGTGAGGAATGTGTACAGCCCAGCACCCCTCTAGGCCTTTTATTTTTATTTTTTGCTGATAGTAGGACTCAAATTCACACTTGCTAGATTTTCTAGGTTTGCTGCACCAGCACTCAACTGAAGTAACTCCACCAACGCTATCTAGGTATTATAGATCCAATACAACAAATACTATTAAGCACCTCCACGTTTCATATATGTATCATGGGCATGTGTTGTTTGACATGTGCACATGTTTTGTAAAGGAAAAAATGTGAAATTTAGGATAAAAGACATCATTATGTTATACTAGTGTAAATTGTAAGACTGTAACATTGAAATGATAAACAAGGAATCACAATGCAATCAATATTCATAGAGAATGTATGTGGATATATGTTGTATTGTTTATCATGTGAAAATGACCTTAAATGTGAATAAAATAAATATTTCAGACAAAAGTCAGATGTGTTGTTTGAGCACATAGCACAGTGGTAAGACTGCGTGTCCAGAATTTGCAAAGACCTGGGTTCAATTCCCAGCACCTTTGGTATCTATAAGGGTCTCCTTACTATTCCTCAATATATGGACAAACTAAACTTACATCTCCTCCCTTTCAAATCACTCTCAAATTCATAAATTAGTTGAGAGACATCTATAGACTGGGCAGCTGAGAAAATTTCCACATCCAATGAGCATGGAAAGGTGAGGTGCAGGTGGGCATGAATCCTATCCTGGCAATGAGCCCAAGAAAGAATGCCAAACAGCCAGCATTACTCTGAAGTGAGAAAGATTGGGAACAAAATTTTGCCACCCTGCTGCAAAAGTGCTCTGTGGGTGGGTAATTCACCCAGTATTGTTCATGGACAGCACTATACATAAATGAGTCTACCAGACTACAGAACAAAGTGGGGGTGATACATGGTCAGAAATATGTACATCCACAGGCTATACTCTCTAGGAAAAGGGCAGAAAAGAGGCTAAAACCCAATTTCCACATGCAAGGCATTTCCAGCATAGTTTGCAAAACAGCTGACAGTTGAGTTTCTATCTGGGCACCTGCATGTAGTTGAAAGGGAGAAGAATAAATAAAATAAATAAATAAACCTGACCACCATCCTTGCCTCCAAACCAGTATATTCCAAGCAGCCTAGACATGCACTCAGAACTTCTGAGACCTCTACCCCAGCTCACCACACTGACAACTCCAGGTCTACCAGTTATCCTGAAAGGAGTTTGTCCATGAATTGGCTACCTCAGCTTTAATACATTCTGCTCCACAGCATACATCATAGTCCTCCAAACTATGGCAGCAAAGCAGAGTGGGCACTTGCTAACTTCCCTGAATCAGAGAAAAACAAATTATTTTACATACTTATTTATAATTCCTATTGAACTGTTTCCAATGTGACATTTGCAAAAGTTGTTACAGTGTATCATAGCTGAAGTCACCCACTCCATTATTCACCTTTATCCTCCCTGTCCCCATAACAAACAGTTTTAAGTGGGCACACTGACATTTGTGTGGACAGAGATGATTTGAGAAGTACAGATCACTGAGTATTCCCTTATGAGGTTTATTGTACAGTCCTCAGTGGTACTTGACAGCCTGGTTTCTAACAACTTTCTTGGGGAATACTGTGCCAAATAGCAGACTAAGCACAGTAATCACAAGGCTATTATCGAGAAGTTGAGTGGTTCAGCAACAGTGGTACACCCCTGTAATCCTAGCTCATTGAAAAGCTGTGATAGGGAGGATCTTGAGTATTCAGGAGAACACACCTCCAAAACAACCACAGCAATCTGGACTGGTGGCGTTTCTCAAGGGACAGAGTGCCTGATTTGCAAGAATGAAGTGCTCAGGTCAAACCACAATTCTCCTACTAAATCACACTTTCCATCCCCAATAAGAGGTTGGAGGATAACATGTGTTTGACAGGACAAGGATAGAGCAAGAATGGAGCCCTGGATCACTGCTGGTGAGAAAAATCTTAATACATCATTTTGGAAAATAGCCTGAAGGTTCTTCAAAAAACTAAACATTGAACTGTCAGATGATCCAAAAAGTACAACTGTAGATATCCATCCCAACAATGGCTATCAGGATGTCCAAGAAGGCTGCAATCATATTAAGTATAGCACTCTCACAGCAGGTAAGGAAAAGAAAGAAGTAAATTGCCTTTGGCATGAGCATATAGACAGTGATTCTTCCCAACTGCTCTGAGAGGCACCAATCCCACACCTCAGACTGCTCCTCAGGACAGGTCCCAGGGACATCTATTCACTAGAAATGCCAAGGGACCAGACACAGGGCAGCTGTGGGCACTTGATGACAGTCAGTTCTGAAGCCCTGGGCCAGAACTGAACTGCCAGATTATCCAAATGTTCTAATGAGGTGCCAGTGCCTAGAGGACACAAATAGAAAAGTAAAGTTTATAAAAAACAAAAAGGGGTCAAGTGATACTTCTCCGCCTTCCTCTCAAGTGAAATGTGCACAAACAGGAAAATACTAAGCATCCTTTGAAATAGAAAAAAAAACAACGATGAAGTACTGTCTGTTAGAACTGTACCATGAGCATAAGTAGTGGATAATGCTGTGGAAAGTGGAAGATGGTATTGGAGAATGCGGGATGGGATGAGGATATTGAGGGATTTATGGTTAGAAGAAAGAGGCTCTGTTATTTGGACAGCTGTTGGCGAAAGAGTTGGGCCCAAGAGGAGGAAGGCAGTCTGGGGTGTGCATGAACCACAGATCATGCCATCGTCACACACCGGCACATCTCCTCTTCATCTACAATTAGGCAGAGCGGTAGACATGGACCCTGTCTTAACACCCCCCTCCCACAGCCATAAGGCAGTGAAGGTCGCCGCCTCAACACTCAAAGTTTGAGGCAACCCCAGGGACAGCAACCCTACAGGAGGACCGACGAACACATACTGGGGAGAGGTAAAGTGACGGTTACAAACTGCATCCCTTAGGCTTCAGGATACTGACCTGCATGTCTGATCCTCGGTTTTAGCGTGCTCAGAGTTCTCACTGCAATCTGCTTGAGTCTGACATTTCACGGGACGATGGAGTCTGAGGCAAAACCACCTGAACATCCTCAACGGAGGAGAAAGCCGGCAGAGAATTCCCAGATGCTCCCTGACTGCTAGTTTCAGTTAAAGACCCGCCCAACACCATTCAAGCCCGCCCCTTTCACTCTGTATCCGTGTCTGATTGGGTAGTGCTCATGCATGGCTCCAAGTGTACAGTGGTTGAGGCCCTGAGTGACATCATATCGCACCAATCCATAGCCGATTAGCTGAGACACAACACAATGACACGTTCTCTGCAGCAGTTTGGGAGAGAGGACCTAGTTCATCATAGAACAGGTGCAATTACCTCGTTTTGAAGATGATAGCAGATTATGAATTATAACAGATGGCTGGTGTATGTTATGAGGTGATTTGTGTCCCTCCGAAACATTCATGTCGATTTTTTAATACAGTGTTAGTGGCTATGTGAAAAAGTTGTCAACTGTCTGAATGGTACCTCAGTTTGAACCATGGTTTGAACATGTTTTCCTCAAATTCATAACTAGTAAAAATTCAGTTAATTACGGCTGGCTCCTCATCTGATTCATGTTCTTTCCAATTAACAGGAAAGATAAAAAGTACAGACAGTCACAGAAAAACAGGAAGAAAAAGAGATCCAGATGACAATATACAAAACAAGGAGAAAGATCTCAGGAAGAACAATTCCATTCACTAACTTGATGTTCTGGAATGATGGTTAATAAATGTGTGCTATTACATGACAGCCTTCAGAAGCCCATATGGCATTTCAGGAGACACTTTGATTTTCTCTGCTGTAACTATATGATAATGTAGTTGAATGACATGTAATTGCTCTGCCATTGAAAGCCTACACTGCTGTAGGAATTGATATTTCCTGTTGGAAGACTGATTCCCCCTTGGGCTATGCACATGCACGAGGATACAGCTGTCAATAAATTTGTGAAACAGTTTGATAACCTTTTTTGTGTAACCATCACTTCTTGTGAAAAATCTCTCCGGTAATACTGGTGTTATGTAAGTTCTAGATAATTTGGTGAATGGCCATGCAGCTGATTGGTACGTTGGGTATTTGGCACACGTAAGACAAATAGGTAAGAAAGAGCAATAGGAACATGCAGATTCCTTCTGGAGTAGTGTCAAGTGAAAATAAGTGTGAGATCTTAGCTTCTGGATTTGTGCAAGTTTGCCAGTGGGTAGTAAAGGGAGGCAGATAATGTTGGAGCCTGTACTGTGGGTCATTCAAGTGGACAAGCCCAGGGACAGATCCCAGAGGACTCCCCATATTTGAATGTGGGTCCTGGTCCCACCTTGCTACTCTTTAATTTCTGCTGGGGTTAGGCATTTTTCAGATAGACTCTTACTATTTGCTCCTATTTTGTGGGCTTTGAAATGAAATCCTCCTAATCTCTGCCTCCTCAGTAGCAAGGATTACAGGTGTGAGCCACCACCGCTTGGCCCTTTGAAATTCTTAATCACCCTGATAGGAGCCAAGGCCAATGTGATGAGCAGGCATTTAAGAGGAAGAGCAACATCAGTACTCTAATATTTATGTTTAATACTACAGCTCTAAGACAAGTATTCAAGACAGGTTTGCGGCATATGCCACAGTGCAAAGAGATGTTCCTATCTGCTACTGCCCATATCAGTCATTCATTTCTTTCAGCGACTATAGACAAAGCCATGAACATAGAAAGAAAGAGTTTCATGACCAAATCAGGGAATACATATGTGGAGATCAGAAGCATGGGGACTTCTCATGAATTGAACAAGTCATCCTGTGTTCTCTTACCCTTCTTGCTCCATGCACTATGCATGGTATATTAGGAGTCAGTTGTCACCCCGCCCAACCCCTAAAGCATGAGATTTACCAGTTACCAGTTACCTGCTGCCAGGGAACAGCTGCCCTATAGTAGAACTCACATACACATAGTGGAAGACACAAACCAGCAGTAACAAACTACCTCCATTCCCCTGCAGGATGCTTACCGGTGACCCTATCCTTGATTTTAGGGTGTCCATCACCCTCCCTATAGTCTGTTTGAGTCTGAGAAATAACAGGGCAACAGAGGCTGTGGCAAAGACAACTGATCATCCTCAACCGAGGAGACAACCTGTTGATCATCGAAGAAGGTCTCTGATAACTGATGTCAATTAAAGACCTGCACAAGATTCAAGCCCGCCCCTTTGCCTCTGTATCTGGGCCTGATTGAGCATTTCTCATGCTGTGCCACCAATTGGACATGGCTAGAGGCCCTGAGTGACAATATATCGCACCAATCCAAAGCTGCATAGCCAAGGAACATCACAATGACAAATTCTAAGCTCCAACCTTGGAAGGGAGGACATAGAACAGTTTTACTATCATCATATTGAAACTGATACCTGATTATGAATATTCCAGGAGGCTAGTATATGTTATGAGTTGTATTGTGTCTCCTCCAAAAAAATCACATCGATTTCTTAACACACTGTGTCAGGTGTTATGTAAAGCAGATGTCAAAGGAGCAACAGCTTTGTATTAAGAGCCTCTAGAAGTAGCACAAACCACAGTGCTGCCTGGATGCACAAAGTGGTCCAACCTGCCTGGCACTAACCTGCTACAGGATGCCATCCATAGGCTCCAAGTCTAACATGTCACAGTCATTACTATAGTCACATTCATGATGCAAGCTAAGCATCAAGAAGCATTCCTGTTGCCATTTTGCTGTTTTCTTTAAGGAGACACGTAGAATTTTCTCTGCAAGAACTATATGTGAATACAGTTGAATGACATCAAATTTCTGTAGCTTTGGAAGCCTGCACTGCTAGAGAAATTATATTTCTGCTGGGTGTCTGTGGCTGACGCCCATTATGCTAGCTATTCAAGAGGCAGAGTACAGAAAGATTGGGGTTCGATGCCAGCTCAGTAAAAAATTCTTGAGAACATATCTCCAACTAACTGATCACAAAAATAGGGCTTGTCAAGGAGTGGACCCTGAATTCAAATGCTCATACCTCAAATAAACAGAAAAGTAATGGTGTTTCCTATTTTGCTTCTCTCATGGAGTAGGAACATGAATGAGGCTACAGCTGTGAATAAATTTGTGAAAGAGTTTGATATCATTTTGTGTAACCATCACTCCTTTGTGAAAATATTCTCTGCTAAGACTGTTGATTTTTACATCTTGCATAAGTTCTGAAAGAGTAGTACAGCTGAATGGTACATGTTGTACTTGGGAAAGGATGTAAAACAGGTAAGTAAGAGAAGTCACAAGAGGCCGACTTGTACCAGCTGGTGCAAAGTGAAAATAAATACAAGATCTGACATTTTGGATTTGTGAAAATTGCCAGTTGGTAATAAAGGAAGGCAGATTTTGTTGGCCTCTGGACCATGGGTAATTTAAGTGGTTAAACCCAAAGGCAGAGTCCATAATAGTCCCAATATTTGAATGTCGTCTTGACCCCACTCTGGTACTCTTTAATTGCTGCCTGTGGGTATAGTCTGCAATCTCTCTCATTTGCACAGATGTGGTGCACCTGCTCTTGGTCCAAGGACACTGGAATATCAAATGGCCCCATGTTGATCTGCATTGAGCTCTACAACAGAGTGCTTATCAGTCAGCCAGGAGGCATCAGCACCATGCCTGGTTGTGCCCAAAGAGACATGGCTATGCTCCAGGAAACAGTCACCAGTTTCATGACTTCTCAGTATAATCATATAGAATGTTTTAAAAGAATTAATATATTGGAGACTCTCTGATCAGTCACTCTCTAGTATTTTGAGGAATCATGTAGGAAATGTCTTTCAAAGACGTTGCACATTTCAAACTTTGAAACAAAGCAGGAGTGTAACACGTGTTATATTATTTGCATAAAGTCTAAAGTTGGAACATGGCATTCCTGGCCACTTAGTATGCTGGGATCCCTTCCAAAATTTTTGTTTTAATGATTCTGGGGTTTGGATGCAGGCTCTCCTGGTTGCTTAGCAAGCACTCTATCACTTGAGCCCCCTCCAGCAGAACTTTGAAGTTAGGTATTTTAAAGATGTGGTGTTACCAACCATTTGTCCCAGCTGGCTTGGAACTGAGATTCTTCTAGTCTCAGCAACTTGAGTTGCTAGGATTACAAGTGTGATCCACCCATTCAAATAGATAATTACCCTAATAGGAGAAAGGTCACGTTCTACGAGCAAGCATTTCAAAGAAAAGTGTCAGTACTGTAATGATTACTATGTTTATCTTTTTTCAGTACTGGAGCATGAACTCACAGCCTCCAACTTTAGCCACTCCAACAGCTCTATTCATTGCAGAAGGTTTTTGGAGATAGTGCCTTGCAAACTATTTGTCTGGGATGGCTTTGAACAGGGATCCTTCAGATCTCTGTTTCCCAAGCCGCTACGATTACAGGCGTGAGTCACCAGTGCCTCTGTTTTATGAGTACAGTTTTTAATGTGTACAGCTATGTTTCCTGTTTTATGTGTACAGCTTTAAGGAAGGTAATAGAGATTTTACAGTGACATGGCATGACCTGCATTGCAGTGGGGTACTCCTATTCTGCTATTGCCCTTCTCAGTAGTTCATCATCTCAGTGACTGTAGGGAAGGACATGAATGTAGAGAGAAAGAGCCTGATGACCAAGTCATGCAATGAATGTTTGGAGACCAGTATAATGGGATCTTCTCGGGAATTCAATGAGCTATCCTCTGCTCTATATATTATGCACAGTGTTTTAGGAGTCTGTTACTGTTTTAGGAAAATGTGACTTTGAACCTCACCCAGGACTGTTTTTAGTGGGTAAGTTTGTGGGATTTCTATACCAATACAAAGCCAATACCTTCCATACATGTCCACACCAATGGCTATTTAATGTAAATTTTAGTAGCACTTCAGAGCACCATGCTGGTTTGACAGCTTTCTGTCCTACCAATCTGAGATAACATAACTCTGTACCTAGGTCCTCCCCCTCAAAGCTGCAGCACAAAAATTTTCATTGTGACCTCACTGAGCTATATACTTATGGATTGGTGCAATCTAATGTCACTCAGAGCCTCAAAGCCTGTCCAGTTGGAGGCACAGCATGCCAAATGCCCAGTCAGTCATGGATACAGAGGGAAAGGGGTGGGCTTGAATGATGTTGGGTGGGTCTTTAACTGAAACTCTCCATCAGAGATCATCTGGGAATTCTCTCCATGCTGTTTCCCGTGTTGAGGATGTTCAGGTGGCTTTGCAACAACCTAAGTACCCCCGAGAATTCTCAGATTCAAGCAGATTACAGGGAGGAAGCTGGGCACATTAAACCAAGGTTAGGACATGCAGGACAGCGTCCTGCTGGGCAGGGGAGGCAGTTTGTAACTGACTGTGTTCATGAGTCCTCTTGTAGGGTAGCTGGACCGGGGTCGCCTCTGGCTTTGGCGGTTGGGGTCGTGACCTTTAGCGCCTTCTGGCTGTGGGAGGGAGCTGTCAGGACAGGGCACGTGCCTAACGCGCTCCCTTCTTGTAGATGACCTGGAGGTGAGCAGGCATGTGGAGATGGCAGGATCTGTGTTCAACCCACCCCAGGCAGCCTTCCTCCTGTTAGGCCCACTTGTTTCACCCTCAAATTTCCAAATATGTGGAAAGCACTCTTAAATCTGGACACCACCACCCGAAGTCCAGAGCCTCTTTTGTCTAACCATAAATCCCTAAATATCTCCTTCTCAGCCAGCATTCCCCAACACCAACTTCGCCTTTCCACAGATTTAACAATTATGCCTCCGAATCCCCACAGCCAGAGGGGGTCGCCCATTCTTGTTGTTCTAAAGGAGGCCCCTGGCCTGTAGAGTCCTGAGTACATGGTGGGAACATGCACTCCTGAGGGTTACAAACAGCCTCCTTTCCTCATCAGGACGCTGACCAGCATGCACTGTCCTTGTTTTTGGGTGCCCGGCATCCTCCCTAAGATCTGTCTAACTCTGACAATTTACAGGGTCACAGATTCTGGGGCAAAGCCACCTGAACATCCTGAATAAAAAAGATAACCTGGAGATAATTGACGATTGCAGCAGATCATAAATTCAGTTAAAGGACCCAACCCCTTCTCTGCAATATCATAAAACCCGCCCTTTTCTGTGATTGGGCAGTCCTCATACCATGCCCATATTGGATTGGTCTTGAGGCCCTAAGTGACATGAGATCACACGAATGCAAAGCTGCATAGCTCAGAGGTCACAATGCAATGACAAGTTCTATGCTGCAGCTTCCGGAGAGAGGATCTAGCTTTTTTATACAACAGGTGTACTACCCTGTTATTGAAGATGGTAGCGGGTTATGAATTAGAGCAGGAGACTTGTATATACTATGAGATGAATTGTGTCTCCTCTGAAAAACAACTTTAATTTTCTAATACATAGTGTTAGCGGTGAAGTGAAACAGGCGTCATGTGAGCAATACTCCTGACTAAGGCAGCCTGAACTGTCTTTTTTTTTTTTTCATTTTTGACTGTAATTAAAGTCTGGCTGTTGGACTGGTGCAGAGCCAGCCATGCAGCTAAAATTCCAGCATCCACACCAGCGCTTCCAGGAGCAGTGCTAACCACACTGCGACCTGGCTTAACACCTGACCAACTCGCCTGGTGCTAAACTGCTACATGTCGCCATCTAAAGGCCGAAAGTCTAACGTGCCACACCCGTTATTATGACCACCTTCAGGACTTAAGCGAAGCATCCAGAAGCATTATTGTTAACTTCTTGCTCTCTTTTCTTCATCACCATGATCTGAATTCATTGCATTTAGTTACAGTACTACCTCAGACTGGAAAACTGTATTTCCCTCAAATTCATAACTAATAATAATCAAGTTAATTATGTGTGTGTGGGGGGGAAATCTGATTCCTTCACTTTCCTTATAACAGGAAACAAAAAAGACACGGATAGTCACAGGAGAACATGACAGGAACACGAGGTCAACATGACAATGTACAAATTAGGAGAGAGATCTCAGGAGAAACCATGCCACGCAAAATCTTGATGTTCCAGAATTATGAGAATAATTTTGTGGTATTAAACAACAGGGTTCAGAAGCTCATACAGACTTTTAGGAGACTAATAGGATTTTCTTTTGCAGGAACTATATGAGCATTCAGTTGGAGGTCATGAGATTTGTCTACCAGTGAAACCCTGCACTGTAATAAGATATGGTATTTCCTATTGGAATATTGCTTCTTCCTTGAACTATGAACAGGAATGAGGCCACAGCTGTTGATGGGCCTAGAGTGATATGTTGTGTGAGATGGCATGAAATCAATAAATGTGTGAACTAATTTGATATTCTTTTTTGTTTAACCATCACTACTTGTGAAATATTCTCTCCTGTAACATGGAAGGCTAATAAGAAAAGTTTGGGATTCTTAAAACATATATGACTAAATATTGCATATCAGGTTGAAAGTTCACTTTCTTTCAGCTTTCTTTTCAATTGCAAATGTGTATAGGTGATTCACACCCCGGGATGCAGACTACTCACATCACCCCCATTTCCTCAAGGGACCACCCATGACCCTCCCCATTCATTGATTATTGGTGGTTGGTAATCACCAGGATAAAGTAGGTTTCCTTTCCTCTTTTTTTTTTTTGCTGTTCTGGGTGTTAACCTCAACATCTCTTCCTGTGATTTTTTTTTCCTAGACAGGGTCTCTAAAATATTTTGCCCAGGCTGACTTCAAAATGTGATCCTCCTGATCTCTCCCTCATGAGTAGCTATGATGATATGTGTGAGCCACTGTTGCCCAGCTAGTGAAGGTTTTAAAAGCATCTGGAGAGGAACATGCTTTCTCTGTTGACCACCTACTTGCATCATGGCCTTTGTAACTCCTTTTCCTGATCTTTAATAAACTCCAGCACCACCCTGACTACACACACATATCCTGCCTGGATGTTTGCATGTGGGACACCAAGAATGTGGGAATATCCTGATCAGAGACTGCAGGATCCTACGAGAGTAAGGCTGCTGATTTGTAAGGCTTGTATAAATTCTGGAAGTGCAGTGGAGTTGACTGCCACAGGAAGTACTTGGAACAGGATTGTTTGGACTAGTGAAGAGTGACAATAAACATGAGAACTTTGATTTTGTACTACTAAAAATTTGTCAGTGGACTGAAGTGGACAAGATTTTATTGGAACCTGGAATGTGGATCACAGGAGTGAGAAACCTCAAGGACAGAGCACAGAGGTGTGGCCATGTTTAAATCTGGATTTTATTTCCAGGCTGGTGGAGACCTGTGGAGACCATTCTGCACCCACTCTCATCCCACAGAGGCAGAGGTCACTGCCCATGGAATGGTGCACTTGCCACTGGTCCGAGGAGACAGGGTTATCAAATGGCTCCATCCTCATCTGCATGGAGCTGTTAAGGAGTACCTCTGAGTCAGGCCAGGAGGCAGCAGCATGCTGCCTGGTTGTCCCCAAAGGGACATGGCCATTAATAATTCTTCTACCAGATCAGGTTCACAGGAGAACATGCTTATATCTTCAATCAGGGAGGAAGATAAATTACAGCCTTTGGTGTCTGTATCAACATCTGAGTAGACACACTGGTCCCCAACACTTTCTAGTATATTGCTCTGTTAGGATGGCAAAATATTTTTTCATTACTATTAATAGTGGACAATTAAATTTTGCCTAGGAAAACTCAGAGGCCAGTTTCATGACTTCTCAGTATAATCATATATAATGGGCTCATGTGTAAATTTGGGACAGTGGGTATAAACTGCTCCCAAACAGTGTGTTGGAGAGCCCCTGTAATTTTGGGGAATCATGTAGGCACCCTCCTTCTAAGGTGGAACAGAATTTAAATCTGAATGGGTGGATATTGTTTTGTTTGTATAAAATCTAAAGATGGAATGAGCTATTTCTGGTCACTTAGTGTAGTGGAATCCTTTCACCTATTTAATTTCCTTGATATATACCAAGGTCAAATGCTATGAGCAGGCATTTCAAGGAAGCAGTGTCAGAACTGTAACATTTATTGTTTTAAGAGTACGGCTTTAAGAGAAATAACAGGTGACCCTGCAGCACATCCTAATTTCATGAACTTCAGACCAGAGGGATGCTCCATTTATGTTATTTGCCTTATCAAAAATGCATTTCTTGCAGAGTACCACTTGCTCATGCCTATAATTATGCAGTATGCAGAGATTGGGAGGGTCATAGTTCAATCCTCCTTTGTTTTTGATGGAATTTTTTTAGATTGGTCTCAAGAACTTTTTGCTGGATTATATTTGAACCATGATCCTCCTGATCTGTGCCTTCAACGTAGCTAGGATTACAGGTTTGAGACACTGGTGCCTAGGTAGTAAGTGACCATTGACGGTGTTACTGTGAACCTCACCTAGTAGTGTTTTGAGTGGGTAAGTTTGTGGCAATTTCTTATAAATAAGCCTAAATCCAGAACTTTCCAAAAAAGGCCCAAACAATAGGCTCTCAAGATGGGGAGTTCAGTACACCTTCAGGTCATCATACTGGTTTAGTAGTTTTCTGCCCTGCCAATGTCAGGCAACACAACTAAGTGCCTCAATATGCAACTGACAGACGTATCCTACAACCAAAGAACTATGTGCTCCATGTCTTTGTGGGGAAATTTCCAGACATGCCATAGACACTTGCTACTTTTTCACACACAGATTCTCATTAAAAAAAATCACTGGATGCTGTGTAGAGGGCTGGGGGAGCTACACAAGTGGTGGAGTACTTGCTTGAATAGGAATTGTGAGCTCAAGTTCAATCTTCAGAACCACCCAAGACATCAAAAAATGTGTAGAATTGAATGTGTGAGTTAAGACTTTGACCAATACAGACATGGAGCCAGTAGCCTGTACACCCAACACTCTGGAAGCTGAGGTAAGAGGATCACTAGTTTCAGGTGTGCCTAAGCTACATGGTGTGTTCAAGGATAGTCTGGGCTACAAAGCATGATGCTGTCTCAAAATACAAATAAAGTGGCAGGGAATGAGTGGATCAGGCCTGTCATCCTAGCTAGTGAGGAGACAGGGATCAGAACGATCACAGTTTGGGCCCAGTAGGACAAATAGTTCACAGGACCTTAACTTGAAAATACCCAATACAAAATAGGGTTGGCTGAGTGGTTCAAGTAGTAGGGCCCCTGAATAGCAAGCTTGAGGCCCTGAGTTCAAACCACTTTATAACCAAAATAATTTTTTTCAAAAAAAGAGTTAAACAAGAAAGTGTGAGGAATGACTAGAGCCCATCATCCCTTTACATCTTTTTTTCTTCATTTTTGGTGATAGTGGGGCTTGAACTCAGGACCTCACAATTCCTAGACTTCCTATGTTTGCTAAATCGGTACTCAAGAACTCAGGCCACTCCACCAACCCTCTCTATGTCTGATACATCTAGTGCACTAATAGTATGAAGCAACACCTGAGTTTTACATAGGCATCATGTGCATGTGTTGTTTTACATGTGGACATGTCATATAAAGGAAACTTTTGAATTTATTATAAAATCCATCATTACCCAACACTAATGTAAGTTATAAAGCTATAGTACTGAAATAATAAATAAGGAATCACAATACAAATAATATTCATAAAAGTATGTATGTGGATATAAGTTTTGTATTGTTTACTATGTGAAAAATAAAATTAACTGTAAATAAAATAAATAATTCAAACAAAAGGCAGATGTGGTGACTGAGGACATAGTACAGTTGTAAGAGTGTATGCCAAGAAAGTGCAAAGTCCTGAGTTCAATTCAGAGCCTCCATAGCACCTATAGAGTGCTCAACTATCCCTCCACCTATGGACAAGCTAAATAAACATCTCCTCCCTTTCAAGTCACTCTAAACTTCATAAATGCATTGAGAGACCTCTACCTTGGGCAGCTGAGAAAACATCCACATCCAAAGAACATGGAAAGGTCAGGGGCAGGTGGGCACATATCCTACCCTGGTAATATGCCCAAGAAAGAAAGGCAAACACCCAGCATCACTCTGAAGTGAGAAAGATAGGGAAAGAAATTTTACCCCCTGACTCAAAAGTGGTATGTGGTTGTAAAATTCACCTAGCACTGGTTACAGACAGCCCTATGCATACATGGGTCTCCCAGAAAAAATGGCGACATTATTGTTCTATCATTCTCCCATTTTTTCTTTAATAATGGTTGGGGTAGGGGCTGAGGATCCAGAATTGGGATGTAGCATTGGCCTCTTAGCTGCTTCCTGTTGGCAGGGGGTGCTGTATGGGGCAAGATCCTCAGACTCCTGTGGTGTCCTGGTGGGGGCCCTCATAGAAGTCCTCTGGATGTTTTTGGAGAGGTTGATATCCCTGGAGGTACAACTGGTTAAACTTTTTATGATACAATGCAAAAAATGTGGTGCTGCTACTGGTCATTCACATGCACTTCCATGGGCTACAGTGTCTAGAAAAAGGGCAGAAAAGAGGCTAAAACCCAATTTCTCCCTGCAAGAGATTTCCAGCATAGTTTGCAAAACAGCAGTAGAGTTTCCATATAGTCAGCTGCAGGCAGTTGATAGGGACAAGAATAAATTAAAAGAATTAAAAAACCCCAACTACCCTCATTTCCCCTAAACCAGTATATTTCCACCAGCCTAGACAGGCACTCAGCCCTTCTGAGGCCCCTCCCCCAGTATAGCACACTGACAACTCCAGGTGACCAGTTGTCCTGAAAGGAGTTTGTCCATGAACTGCCCCTGCAGCTGTAACACATTCTGTTCCACGGAATACATCCTAATCCTCCAAACTATGGAGCAAAGCAGAGTGGGCACTTGCTGATATCCCTGAATTAGAGAAGAATAAATGGTTTCATTTATTACTTATTTATTTAAAATGATTGTTGAACTGGGATTACAATGCGACATTTACAAAAGTTCTTAAAATGTATCTTAGTTGAATTCACCCACTCCATCTTTCTTCTTTATCCTCCTTGTCCCCATAAGAACAGTTTTAAATGGACACCGTGACATTTGTATGGAAAGAGAAGATTTGAGAACCACAGATCCCTGTGTATTTCCTTCAGTCCTCAGCAGCTACTTGACAGCCTGGTTTCTAACAACATTGCCTTGGGCATTATTGTGCCAAATAGCAGACCACCTGCAGCCCAAGCACAGTTATCACAATGGCTATTATCATGAAGTTGAGAGGTCCACCAAAGTGGTACACACCTGTATTCCCTGCTCCTTGAAGGGCAGAGAAAGGGAGGATCCAGATTTGAGGCCCACTCTGACAAAGTGTTGGGGGGAACACACTTCCAAAATAACTACAGCAACGTGGCCTGGAAGTGTGGCTCAAGTGGTACAGTGCCTGCTTTGTAACAATGAAGCCCTGAGTTCAAACCCTAGTCATGACCACACCCCCAAATCTTCCCAAAATTGTTGAAGGATAACATGTGTTTGAGAGGACACAGATATAGCAAGTATGGAGCATTGGTACACTGCTGGTGAGAATAAATCTTAATACAACCATTTTAGGAAATACCTTGAAGGTTATTCAGCTCATTGAAAAACTTAACATTGAACTGCAAGATGATCAAAAAAATCACAATTCTGGGAATGCATCTAAAACAGAAGATTTCAGAAGATCCAAGTTGTCTGCCCTCTGATGTTCACTGTAACACTATGCACAGCAGCTAAGAGGCTCCAAACCCGCAGCTCAGGCAGTGCTACAGGAGAGGTCCCATGGGCTGCTATTCACTAGAAATGCCAAGGGACCAGACACAGGGAATCTGTGGACACCTGGTGATAGTCAGTCACTTCTGATTAGATATGTTAAGGAACCAGACCCGGGGCAGCTTTTGCACCTGATGACAATCGGTTAATTCTGAAACCATGGATCGTGAATGTCTGTGAAGACATGCAGATTTGATTTCAGTGCCCAGGGGACACAAAAAGAGAAATTGAATTTAAACAAACAAAGAACAGGAGCCACGTGATTCTTCTCCTCTGCCTTGGAGGAAAGAATGAAATGCTGTCTGCAAGAACTGTATCATGAGCAAAAAGTAGTTGAAAAAGTATGAAAGGGAAGTTGATGTTGGGGAATGCGGGCTGGTATGATATTTAGGAATTTGTTGTTAGACGAAAGCAGCATGGGATGGGGGTGGGGGAGGTATGGGGTTGGTGTTTGGACTTAGAGTGCTTTCCACATGCTTGGAAAGCTGGGGTCCAAACAGGTGCACCCAACAGGAGGAAGGCTGACTAGGGACCCTAGGGCCCACAGATCATACTGCCATCGCCTCACACCCACACACCTCCACGTTACCTATATCTAAGGGGACCGTTAGACACGCGCCCTGCCCTGGCTGCCTGCCCAGCCCCCTCCTCCAGCCAGAAGGGGATGAAGGTCGCCCCTCCCCCAACCCCCACAGCTAGAGGCGACACTGCCCAGCTGTCCTAAAGGAGGACTCGGAGATATAGTGGGGAGACAGACTCCCGCCAGTTACAAACTGCCTCTTTCCCCTTCTTGCATTTGGAACAGAGGTCAGAATGGCTATCAAGGAAGATTCCAAGTTGGCGATTAGAGGGAGGAAGCAGAAAGTGTGCTTCCTAAAGGAAACCCTTAGAGAGATGTTGGAGATACACTTGGCAGGAAAAAACACCAAGAAGAGGCAAAACTCTGACACCTCCACACTCTCAGCCCACACATATCCCCCCTACCATGTTAAATGGAGAAACCAGGAGGGCTCCCATGCTGCCAGATGCCAGCTCTACCCTGCTTGGGAGACCACCAGGTGAGCAAATAAGCAGCATGCAGTACTCCATGGGACAAATCAGTATAGCCCCCTGGAGAGACTGACCTGTGCCCAGGGAAAAAAGAAAAAAAAACTGAATAATAAACAAGCAGCTAAAAAGAAAAAGACATGTAGCAAATAGGGTGAGGCATCCTGAGCTCTAGAGGCAGGGGAAGGGCTCTCCCTCACGCAAACTCTAAATATACAAGCCGGCCAGAGAAGGAGGGTGTGGCGCCACCTCCCCCAGTGTGCTTCGAGAGGGGAAGGCATCCAACAGTGGCTACAGTGTGGCACGCTCCACAGGAGAGTGGGGTAGGAGCACCTCCTCATGCAAACTCTAAATAAAAAAGGACTGCAATTGCAACAGGTAGATAGGGCTGTATACTGGAGAAAACAAAAGGGGCATGCATCCAGAAGAACTCTAAATAAACAAAACCTGTGGGGATAGGTGAGTGTAAAGCTCATTCCTGAGATCTGCAATAAATAAAGCCTGCATCAGCAGCTGGCTGACAGTAGTGGCAAGTGAGCTGCAGCCTCAGATAGGCATTCACAAAGCTGTCTCCAGACTCCTTTTTTTTGCCTTTGATGAGACGACAGAACTACTACTCAAACACCAACACCAGGACTGGATGCTGAAGTACTAACACCAAAAGTATTAAGACTCAAACTGTATTACATTTGAACTTGGGATACCATTTTTTTCCCCTTGGCTGAGACAATGACAGAACTACTACTCAGACACCAACACCAGCACTGGAAGCTGAAGGACTAACACCAAAACTATTAAGACTGAAGCTTTATTGCATTTGAACTTGGGCATTTTTTTATCTTCTATCTGTCTCTCTAATGCTTGTTTAGATTATTTTTTTTCCTTTTATTATTCATATGTGCATACAAGGCTTGGTTCACTTCTCCTCCCTGCCCCCACCCCCTCCCTTACCACCCACTCCACCCCCTTCCTCTCCCACACCTCAATACCCAGCAGAAACTATTTTGCTCTTATTTCTAATTTTGATGTAGAGAGAGTATAAGCAATAATAGAAAGGAACAAGGGTTTTTGCTGGTTGAGATAAGGATAGCTATACAGGGCATTGACTCACATTGATTTCCTGTGCGTGGGTGTTACCTTCTAGGTTAATTCTTTTTGATCTAACCTTTTCTCTAGTACCTGTTTCCCTTTTCCTATTGGCCTCAGTTGCTTTAAGGTATCTGCTTTAGTTTCTCTGCGTTAAGGGCAACAAATGCTAGCTAGTTTTTTAGGTGTCTTACCTATCCTCACCCCTTCCTTGTGTGCTCTCGCTTTTATCATGTGCTCATAGTCCAATCCCCTTGTTGTGTTTGCCCTTGATCTAATGTCCACATATGAGGGAGAACATATGATTTTTGGTCTTTTGGGCCAGGCTAACCTCACTCAGAATGATGTTCTCCAATTCCATCCATTTACCAGCGAATGATAACATTTCGTTCTTCTTCATGGCTGCATAAAATTCCATTGTGTATAGATACCACATTTCTTAATCCATTCATCAGTGCTAGGGCATCTTGGCTGTTTCCATAACTTGGCTATTGTGAATAGTGCCACAATAAACATGGATGTGCAGGTGCCTCTGGAGTAACAGTCTTTTGGGTATATCCCCAAGAGTGGTATTGCTGGATCAAATGGTAGATCGATGTCTAGCTTTTTAAGTAGCCTCCAAATTTTTTTCCAGAGTGGTTGTACTAGTCTACATTCCCACCAACAGTGTAAGAGGGTTCCTTTTTCCCCGCATCCTCGCCAACACCTGTTGGTGGTGTTGCTGATGATGGCTATTCTAACAGGGGTGAGGTGGAATCTTAGCGTGGTTTTAATTTGCATTTCCTTTATTGCTAGAGATGGTGAGCATTTTTTCATGTGTTTTCTGGCCATTTGAATTTCTTCTTTTGAGAAAGTTCTGTTTAGTTCATGTGCCCATATCTTTATTGGTTCATTAGTTTTGGGAGAATTTAGTTTTTTAAGTTCCCTGTATATTCTGGTTATCAGTCCTTTGTCTGATGTATAGTTGGCAAATATTTTCTCCCACTGTGTGGGTGTTCTCTTCAGTTTAGAGACCATTTCTGTTGATGACCAGAAGCTTTTTAGTTTTATGAGGTTCCATTTATCTATGCTATCTCTTAGTTGCTGTGCTGCTGGGGTTTCATTGAGAAAGTTCTTACCTATACCTACTAACTCCAGAGTATTTCCTACTCTTTCTTGTATCAACTTAAGAGTTTGGAGTCTGATATTAAGATCCTTGATCCATTTTGAGTTAATCTTGGTGTAGGGTGATATACATGGATCTAGTTTCAGTTTTTTGCAGACTGCTAACCAATTTTCCCAGCAGTTTTTGTTGAAGAGGCTGCTATTTCTCCATCGTATATTTTTAGCTCCTTTGTCAAAGATAAGTTGCTTATAGTTGTGTGGCTTCATATCTGGGTCCTCTATTCTGTTCCACTGGTCTTCATGTCTGTTTTTGTGGCAGTACCATACTGTTTTTATTGTTATTGCTTTGTAATATAGTTTGAAGTCAGGTATTGTGATACCTCCTGCATTGTTCTTTTGACTGAGTATTGCCTTGGCTATTCGTGGCCTCTTGTGTTTCCATATAAATTTAACAGTAGATTTTTCAATCTCTTTAATGAATGTCATTGGAATTTTGATGGGAATTGCATTAAACATGTAGATTACTTTTGGGAGTATCGTCATTTTTACTATGTTGATTCTACCAATCCATGAGCATGGGAGATCTCTCCACTTTCTATAGTCTTCCTCAATCTCTTTCTTCAGAAGTGTATAGTTTTCCTTGTAGAGGTCTTTCACATCTTTTGTTAGGTTTACACCTAGGTATTTGATTTTGTTTGAGGCTATTTTAAATGGAATTGTTTTCATACATTCTTTTTCAGTTTGCTCATTGTTAGTGTATAGAAATGCTAATGATTTTTCTATGTTGATTTTATATCCTGCTACCTTGCTATAGCTATTGATGATGTCTAGAAGCTTCTGAGTAGAGTTTTTTGGGTCTTTAAGGTATAGGCTCATGTCATCTGCAAATAGGGATATTTTGACAGTTTCTTTACCTATTTGTATTCCTTTTATTCCTTCTTCTTGTCTAATTGCTCTGGCTAGGAATTCTAGTACTATGTTGAATAGGAGTGGAGATAGTGGGCATCCTTGTCGGGTTCCTGATTTTAGAGGGAATGGTTTCAGTTTTTCTCCATTAAGTATAATGCTGGCTGTAGGTTTGTCATATATAGCTTTTATAATGTTGAGGAACTTTCCTTCTATTCCTAGTTTTCTTAGAGCTTTTATCATGAAATGATGTTGGATCTTATCAAAGGCTTTTTCTGCATCTATTGAGATGATCAAGTGGTTTTTGTCTTTGCTTCTGTTAATGTGGCTTATTACATTTATTGATTTTCGTATGTTGAACAACCCCTGCATCCCTGGGATGAAGCCTACTTGGTCGTGGTGAATAATCTTTTTGATGTGTTGCTGAATTCAGTTTGCCATTATTTTGTTGAGGATTTTTGCATCAATGTTCATTAAGGAGATTGGCCTATAGTTCTCCTTTTTGGAGGTGTCTTTGCCTGGTTTTGGGATAAGTGTAATACTGGCTTCATAAAATGTGTTTGGCAGTTTTCCTTCCCTTTCTATTTCGTGGACCAGTTTAAGGAGGGTTGGTATCAGTTCTTCTTTAAATGTCTGAGAGAATTCAGCAGAGAATCCATCAGGTCCTGTACTTTTCTTTTTGGGGAGACTCTTGATTGCTGCTTCAATTTCATTTTGTGTTATAGGTCTATTCAGGTGATTAATTTTCTCTTGGTTCAGTTTTGGATGATCATATGTATCTAGAAATCTGTCCATTTCTTTTAAATTTTCAAATTTATTTGAATATAGGTCCTCAAAGTAGTCTCTGATGATTTCCTGGACTTCAATGGTGTTTGTTGTTATCTCCCCTTTTGCATTCCTAATTCTACTAATTTGGGTTTTTTCTCTCCTCATTTTAGTCAGGTTTGCAGGGGTCTATCGATCTTGTTTATTTTTTCAAAGAACCAACTTTTTGTTTCATTAATTCTTTGTATGGTTTTTTTGGTTTCTATTTCATTGATTTCAGCTCTTATTTTTATTATTTCTCTCCTTCTATTTGTTTTGGGATTTGCTTGTTCTTGTTTTTCTAGGAGTTTGAGATGTATCATTAGGTCACTGATTTGGGATCTTTCGATCTTTTTAATATATGCACTCATGGCTATAAACGTTCCTCTCAAGACTGCCTTAGCTGTGTCCCATAGGTTCCGGTTGGTTGTGTTTTCATTTTGACTTCCAGGAACTTTTTAATTTACTCTTTTATTGCATCGATGATCCATTCTTCATTAAGTAATGAGTTATTTAGTTTCCAGCTGTTTGCATGTTTTTTGTCTTTACTTTTGTTGTTGACTTCTACTTTTACTGCATTGTGGTCAGATAGTATGCACGGTATTATTTCTATTTTCTTGTATTTGCTGAGGCTTGCTTTGTGCCCTAGGATATGATCTATTTTGGAGAAGGTTCCATGGGCTGCTGAGAAGAATGTGTATTGTGTAGAGGTTGGATGAAACGTTCTGTAGACATCTACTAGGTCCACTTGATCTATTGCATATTTGAGATCTTGGATTTCTTTATTGAGTTTTTGTTTGGATGACCTATCTATTGATGATAATGGGGTGTTAAAGTCTCCCACAACCACTGTGTTGGCGTTTATATATGCTTTTAGGTCTTTCAGGGTATGTTTGATGAAATTGGGTGCATTGACATTGGGTGCATACAGATTGATGATTATTATTTCCTTTTGATCTATTTCCCCTTTTATTAGTATGGAATGTCCTTCTTTATCTCGTTTGATCAATGTAGGTTTGAAGTCTACTTTGTCAGAGATAAGTATTGCTACTCCTGCCTGTTTTTGGGGGCCATTGGCTTGGTAAATCTTCTTCCAGCCTTTCATCCTAAGCATATGCTTATTTCTGTCGGTGAGATGAGTCTCCTGTAAGCAACAAATTGTTGGATCTTCTTTTTTAATCCATTTTGTCAAACGGTGTCTTTTGATGGGTGAATTAAGTCCATTAACATTGAGCGTTAGTACTGATAGGTATGTGGTGATTCCTGCCATTTAGTTGTCTTAGTTGTTTGAAGGTTTGATTGTGTGTACCTAACTTGATGTTACTCTCTACTGTCTTGCTTTTTCTTATCCTGTGGTTTGGTGCTGCCTGCCTTTTCATGGTTAAGTTGGGTGTCACTCTGTGTGCAGGATCCCTTGCAGAATCTTTTGTAATGGTGGCTTTGTGGTCACATATTGTTTTAGTTTCTGCTTATTATGGAAGACTTTTATTGCTCCATCTATTTTGAATGATAGCTTTGCTGGGTAGAGTATCCTGGGGTTGAAGTTATTTTCATTCAGTGCCCAGAAGATCTCACCCTATGCTCTTTTTGCTTTTAATGTTTCTGTTGAGAAGTCTGCTGTGATTTTGATGGGTTTAACTTTGTATGTTACTTGTTTTTTCTCTCTTACAGCCTTCAATATTCTTTCCTTAGTTTCTGAACTTGTTGTTTTAATGATGATATGTCGTGGAGTAGTTCTATTTTGATCTGGTCTGTTCGGTGTCCTGGAGGCCTCTTGCATCTGTATGGGAATATCTTTCTCTAGATCTGGGAAATTTTCCGTTATTATTTTGTTGAATATATTACGCATTCCCTTCGCTTGCACCTCTTCTCCTTCTTCAACGCCCATGATTCTCAAGTTTGGTCTTTTGATGGAGTCAGTGAGTTCTTGCATTTTCTTTTCACAGGTCTTGAGTTGATTAATTAATAGTTCTTCAGTTTTTCCTTTAATTACCATTTCATCTTCAAGTTCTGAGATTCTGTCTTCTGTTTGTTCTATTCTGCTGGATTGGCCTTCCGTTTTGTTTTGCGGTTCTGTTTCATTCTTTTTTCTGAGGTTTTCCATATCCTGGCAGTTTTCTTCTTTAATGTTGTCTATTTTTGTCCTGAGTTCATTTATCCATTTATTCATTGTGTTCTCTCTTTCACTTTGGTGTTTATACAGTGCTTCTATGGTTTCCTTTATTTCTTCTTTTGCTTTTTCAAATTCTCTATTTTTACTGTCTTGGAATTTCTTGAGTATCTCCTGTACATTTTGGTTGACCCTATCCAGTATCATCTCTATAAAATTCTCATTGAGTACTTGTAGAATGTCTTCTTTTAAATTATTCTTGTGGGCTTCATTGGGTACTTTGGCATAGTCTATCTTAATTTTGTTGGCGTCTGGATCTGAGTTTCTGTTCTATTCATTCCCCTCTGGTTCCTGTACTAATTTTTTGCTGTGGGGAAACTGGTTTCCCTGTTTTTTCTGTCTTCCTGTCATTGTCCTTGGTGTTGTTACTGTCCCTGTATTGTGTGCAATTGAGTATTTTCTAGCTTGTAATAATAACAATGGTAATATTTAGAATGGAAGGGTGAGCTGAGATGGAAAGCAAGAAGTTAAAGAAAAGGGGAAAACAAATACACAGACAAGAGAGAGAAAGCAGAATAAGATATCAGACAAGAGAGTTTCAAAGGTATAAACAGGGAGTGTTAGTGTACTAATCGACTTTAGCTTACTTTTAATAAGTACATTATCTCTCCCTGTTTACTTCCTTGACTCTGTTTTTTCATTTTTGTTGTTTTTTGTTTTGTTTTGTTTCTTTCCCTTTTTCTCTACCTTCTTTGCTTTCCCTCTCTTCTCACCCCTCCATTCTAGATATAATCATTACTACTATTACAAGCTAGACAATATTGAATTACCACAGTACAGGGACAGCAAGGGGAATAATGGGAAGATGGGAAAAAGAGGGAAACCATTTTTCCCCCAATAATAAATTAGTACAGGAACCAGAGGGAAATGAAGAAAACAGATGCCTAGATCCAGACTCCAAGAAAACGAAGATAAACTATGACAAAGAACCTAATGAAGCCCACAAGAAAGAAGAAATCGTTCAAGTAATAAATGAGAATTTGATAGAGAAGATACGGGATATGGTCAACCAAAATGTACAGGAGACACTCAAGAAATTCCTAGACAACAAAAATAGAGAATTTGAGAAAGCACAAGAACAAATTAAAAGAAACTATAGAAGCACTGTATAAACACCAAAGTGAAACAAAGAACATGATAGATAAAGAGATAAATGAGCTCACAAAGAAAATAGACAATATTAAAGAGGAAAAGACTCAGGATATGGAAAACCTCAGAGAAAAGAATGAAACAGAAATGCAAAACAAAATGGAAGGCCAATCCAGCAGACTAGATCAACCTGAAGACAGAATCTCAAAACTCGAGATGAAATGGCAATTAAAGGAAAAACAGAAGAACTATTAGTTAACTCAAGACCTGTGAAAAGAAAATGCAAGAACTTACTGACTCCATCAAAAGACCATCCTTTCTTCATGGGCACTGAAGAAAGAGAAGAGATGCAAGCAAAAGGAATGTGTAATAAATTCAACAAAATAATAACAGAAAATTTCCCAAATCTACAGAAAACTATGCCCATACAGGTGCTGGAGGCCTCCAGAACACCAAACAGACCTGAACAAAATAGAACTACCCCACAACATATTATTATTATTAAAACAAGTACAGAGACTAGAGAAAGAATATTGAAGGCTGTAAGAGAGAAAAAACAAATAACATACAAAGGTTAACCCACTAAAATCACAGCAGACTTCTCAACAGAAACATTAAAACAAGAAGAGCTTGGGCTGAGGTCTTCTAGGCACTGAATGAAAATAATTTCAACCCTAGGATACTCTACCCAGCAAACCTATCATTCAAAATAGATGGAGCAATAAAAGTCTTCCATGATAAGTAGACTAAAACAATATATGACCCCAAAGCCAGCACTACAAAAGATTCTTCAAAGGATTCTACACACAGAAAGTAAAACCCAACATAACCATGAAAGGGCAGGCAGTACCAAACTACAGGGAAAGAAAAAGCAAGAAAGTAGAGCGTAACCTCGATTTAGGTATACACAATCAAACCTTCAAACAACTAAGACATCTAAATGACAGGAATCACCACATACATATCAATACAACACTTAATGTTAACGGACTTAATTCCCCCACCAAAAGGCACCGTTTGACAAACTGGATTAAAGAGGAAGATGAAATGATTTGTTGCTTACAGGAGACCCATCTCATGGATAGAAATAAGCATAGGCTTAGGATGAAAGGCTGGAGGAAGATTTACCAAGCCAATTGTCCCCCAAACCAGGCAGGAGTAGCAATACTTATCTTGAACAAAGTAGACTTTAAATGTACATTGATCAAACAAGATAAAGAAGAACATTCCATCCTAATAAAAGGGGAAATAGACTGAAAGGAAATAACAATTATCCACCTATATGCACCCAATGTCATCAAATGTAAGCTGAAGGACCTAAAAGCATATATTAACTCCAACACAGTGTAGTGGGAGATTTTAACACCCCACTATCATCAATAGATAGGTCATCCAAACAAAAAATCAATACAGAAATCCTAGATCTAAAGCATACCATAGATCAAATGGACCTAAGTTCTTGTCTACAGAACATTTCATCCAACTTCTGCACAATACACATTTTTCTCAGAAGCCCATGGAACCTTCTCCAAAATAGATCATATCCTCGGGCACAAAGAAAGCCTTAGCAAATATAAGAGCATAGAAATTATCCCATGCATTATATATGATCACAATGTATTCAAACTAGAACTCAACAACAAAAATAAAGACAAAAAACATGCAAACAGCTGGAAACTGAATAACTCATTGCTTAATGAACAATGGGTTATTAATGAAATAAAAGAGGAAATTAAAAGTTCCTGGAAGTCAATGAAAATGAAAACACAACCTACTAGAACCTATGGGATGCTGCAAAGGCAGTCCTGAGAGGAAAGTTTATAGCCATCAGTGCATCTACTAAAAAGACCGATAGATCTCAAATCAACGACCTAACGATACATCTCAAACTCCTAGAAAAACAAGAACAAGCAAATCACAAAGAAAATAGAAGGAGAGAAATAATAAATATAAGAGGTGAAATCAATGAAATAGAAACCAAAAAAACCATACAAAGAATTAATGAAGCAAAAAGTTGATTCTTTGTAAAAATAAACAAGATCGATAGACCCCTGCAAACCTGACTAAAAGGAGGAGAGAAAAAAACCCAAATTAGTAGAATTAGGAATGCAAAAGGGGAGATAACAACAAACACCATGGAAGGCCAGGAAATCATCACAGACTACTTTGAATACCTATATTCAAATAAATTTGAAGCAATGGACAGGTTTATAGATACTTATGATCATCCAAAACAGATCCAAGAGGAAATTAATCACCTGAATAGTTCTATAACACAAAATGAAATTCAAGCAGCAATCAAGAGTCTCCAAAAAAAGAAAAGTACAGGACCTGTACTTCTCTGCTGAATTCTATCAGACCTTTAAAGAAGAACTAATGCCAACCCTCCTTAAACTGTTCTACAAAATAAAAAGGGAAGGAAAACTGCCTAACACATTTTATGAAGCCAGTACTACACTTATTCCCAAACCAGGCAAAGACACCTCCAAAAAGGAGAACTATAGGCCAATCTCCTTAATGAACATTGATGCAAAAATCCTCAACAAAATAATGGCAAACCGAATTCAGCAACACATCAAAAAGATCATTCACCACGACCAAGAAGGCTTCATCCCAGGAATGCAGGGGTTGTTCAACATATGCAAATCAATAAATGTAATACACCACATTAGCAGAAGCAAAGACAATAACCACTTGATCATCTCAATAGATGCAGAAAAAGCCTTTGATAAGATCCAACACCGTTTCATGATAAAAGCTCTAAGAAAACTAGGAATAGAAGGAAAGTACCTCAACATTATAAAAGCTATATATGACAAACCTACAGCCAGCATTATACTTAATGAAGAAAAACTGAAACCATTCCCTCTAAAATCAGGGACTGGACAAGGATGCCCACTATCTCCACTCCTATTCAACATAGTACTGGAATTCCTAGCCAGAGCAATTAGGCAAGAAGAGGTAATAAAAACAATACAAACAGGTAAAGAAACTGTCAAAATATCCCTGTTTGCAGACAATATGATCCTGTACCTTAAAGACCCAAAAAACTTTACTCAAAAGCTTCTAGACACCATGAGCAGCTATAGCAAGATAGCAGGATATAAAATCAACATAGAAAAATCATTAGCATTTCTATACACTAAAAATGAACAAACTGAGGAAGAATATAAGAATACAATTCCATTTACAATAGTGTCAAAAAAAATCAAATACCTAAGAGTAAACTTAACAAAGCATGTGAATGACCTCTACAAGGAAAACTATAAACTTCTGAAGAAAGAGATTGAGGAAGACTATAGAAAGTAGAGAGATCTCCTATGCTCATGGATTGGTAGAATCAACATAGTAAAAATGTCTATACTCCCAAAAGCGATCTACATGTTTAATGCAATTCCCATCAAAATCCCAATGACATTCATCAAAGAGATTGAAAAATCTACTGTTAAATTTATTTGGAAACACAAGAGACTACAAATAGCCAAGGCAATCCTCAGCAAAAAGAAAAATGCTGGAGGTATCACAATAACTGACTTCAAACTATATGACAAAGGAATAGCAATAAAAACAGCATGGTACTGACACAAAAACAGACATGAAGACCAGTTGAACAGAATAGAGGACCCAGATACAAGGCCACATAACTAAAACCAACTTAATTTGACAAAGGCACTAAAAATATACGATGGAGAAAAGACAGCTTCTTCAACAAAAACTGCTGGGAAAACTGGTTAGCAGTCTGCAAAAAGCTGAAACTAGATCCATGTTTATCACCCTATACCAGTATTAACTCAAAATGGATCAAGGACCTTAATATCAGACCCCAAACCCTAAAGTTGATACAGGAAAGAGTAGGAAACACTTTGGAACTAATAGATATAGGCAAGGACTTTCTCAATGGAACCCCAGCAGCTCAGCAACTAAGAGACAGCATAGACAAATGGGACTTCATAAAACTAAAAAGCTTCTGCTCAACAAAAGAAATGGTCTCTAAACTGAAGAGACCACCCACAGAGTGGGAGAAAATACTTGCCAGCTACACATCAGACAAAGGACTGATAACCAGAATATATAGGGAACTCAAAAAACTAAGCTCTCCCAAAATTAATGAACCAATAAAGAAGTGGGCAAGTGAACTAAACAGAACTTTCTCAGAAGAAGAAATTCGAATGGCCAAAAAAACACATGAAAACATGCTCACCAGTCTCTAGCTATTAAGGAAATCCATACTAAGATTGCACCTCACCCGTTAGAATAGCCATCATTAGAAACACCACCAACAACAGGTGTTGGCGATGATTTGGGGGAAAAGGAACCCTTATACACTGTGGTGGGAATGCAAACTAGTACAACCACTCTGGAAAAAATTTGGAACCTTCTTAAAAATCTAAACATAGATCTGCCATACGATCCAGCAATACCACTCTTGGGGATATATCCAAAGGAATGTGACACAGGTTACTCCAAAGGCACCTGCACACCCATGTTTATTGCAGCATTATTCACAATAGCCAAGTTATGGAAACAGTCAAGATGCCCCACTATTGATGAATGGATTGAGAAAATGTGGTATTTACACACTATGGAATACTACTCGGCCATGAAGAAGAATGAAATCTTATCATTTGCAGGTAAATGGATGGAACTGGAGAACATCATCCTGAGCGAGGTTAGCCATGTGTAGAAGACCAAAAGTCAAATGCTCTCCCTCATATTCAAACATTAGATTGAGGACAAACACAACAAGGGTATTGGACTTCGATCACATGATGAGGCAAGAGCACACAAGGGAGGTATGAGGATAGGCAAGAAACTCAAAAAAAGCAAGAAAGCATTTGATGTCCTCAATGCAAAGGAACTAATGCAGAAACTTTAAAGTGACACAGGACAATAGGAGAAGGGGAGGAAGAACTAGAGAAAAGGTTAGTTTGAGAAGTAATTTAGAATGTAACACATATGTACAGGAAAGCAATGCGAGTAAAATCCCTATATAGCTATCCTTATCTCAACAAGCAAAAACCCTTGGTTCTTCCTATTATTGCTTATACTCTCTCTACAACAAAATTAGAGATAAGGGAAAGATAGTTTCTGTCTGGTAGCGAGGGAGTGGGGGGAGAGGGAGAGGAAGAGGGGAAGGAAGGGGGCAGGGGAAGGGGGGAGAAGTGATCCAAACATTGTATGCACATATGAATAAAAGAAATTTAAAAAGTAATAGGAATAGGAACATCCAGACAATTTTCACTAGTTTAAAGTGAAGTTAATATAAGGTCTGTGATTTTGCATTTGTGCCAGTTGCAAAGAGGGGAAAAAGAATGCAGATGTCTTTGGAACATGCACTGTGTGTCACTCAAGTGGTCAAGCCCAAGAGCAGAGTCCATAAGAATCCCAATATTTGAATGTGAGTCTTGGCTCCACCCTAGTCCTCTTTAAGCCCTGCCTGTGGAGACCCTTCTGCATCCACTGCCATCCACACAGATCACAGGTCATGGTTGGTAATGTGGTGCACCTGCTATTGGTTCCAGGAGATTGACAATGAGCCCCACATTGATCTGCATGGAGTTCTGCAAAAGAGAGCTCGTCAGTCAGGCCAAGAGGCATGAGCACTCTGCATTGTAGTCCCAAATGGACTTGGCCATGCTGAGGAAACCAGGAGAGAGTTTCATGACTTCTCAATGGAATCATGAAGAATGGTTTTAATGTGGCAATTTTGGGGCAATGTGAATAAAATGTTTGCAAAGTGTACATTAGAGATTCATTGATATGTCCTTAAGTATGATTCTGGGGAATCATGGAGGCACTCTTGTTCCAAGACGTAACACAATTTCACACTTTCAAAGAAAGGTGTGTAACAAGTATTTCATTGTTTGTATAAACTCCAAAGATGGAGTAGGGTACACCTGGCCACATGGTGTGCTAGGATCTCTTCAAAAAATATTGTGGTGGTGCTGAGGTTGAACTCATGGCCTCATGCTTGCTTGGCAGATGCTTTACTTTTTGGGCCACTCTGCCAGCCCTTTTGTGTGCTAGGTACTCTTTTTTATATTGAGGTTGGAATTCTGGCCCTATTCCTTGAGCCTCTCCACCAGACCTTTTTTTCTGTGATGGGTTATTTTGAGGTAAGGTCTCATGAACTATTTGCATGGACTGGCTTTGAAAGGTGAACCTCCTGTTCTGTCCCCTGATTAGGTATCTTCACAGCCATGAGGCACTGGAGTCAGGTCTGTGTTAGGTACTTTTGAGATAAGGTCTTCCCATTTGCCTGGGCTGGCTTCAAAATGCAGTCTTCATGATATCTGCTTCATGAGTAGCTCACTTTACAGGTTTGAGCTACCAGCACCTAGCTTCTTCACATATTTCATTTCCCTGTTTGGAGCCAAGGTCAATTGTTATGAGCAGATATTTCAAAGGAACAGTAGTGTCTGTCCTATAATGTTTACTGTTTCCTGAGTACAGCTTTCTTGAGCAAGGTATTTGAAAAGAGAAGGAACAGGTAACCCTGCTGTAATCCTATGTTCATGCCTCACATTCCAGTGTGGTGTTCCTATTCTTTTATTGTCCTAATCAATAAATCTTTTCTTCATCTTAGTGAATGTGAAGTACCTGAATATAGAAAGAAAATTGTGATGACAAAGTCATAGAATGAATGATGGCAGGACAGAAACATGGGAACTCCTGATGAATAAGATATCTTGTGTTGTCTCAAATTTCTGCTCTATATATTATGCATGGTGTATTAGGAATTAGTCACCTTTGAGGCTGTGAGTCTGATTGTAGGTATGAGTGTTTTGAGGGGGTAAGCTTGTGGCTGTTTCTTATATACCAATATAAGTCCAATACTTTCTATAGATGCCTCCATCATTTGGTGTTGGAATGTAAATTTCACTAGCACTTCAGGTCATCATACTGGGTTGACAGCTTTCTGTCCTGCCAACATCAGACAACATAACTCAGGACTTCAATATGCACGAATAGACAAATATATAATGATTAATATCCTACAAAAAAAACACTTGTGTTCAATGTCTTTGTTGGGACATTTCCAGGCATGCCAAGGTATCATACTAGTTTCTCACTTATATAGCACAACTGAAAATCACTGGATGTCCACGGTTCAAGTGTTATATACTTATCTACTCAGTATGAGGTCAAGTTCAAACCAAAGTACCATCCAAAGACATCAAAAACTGTGTAAAATTGAGTGTGAGTGACAAAACAATGTCAGGACTAGGACCAAAGCTGATATGGATCAGGGGCATGTCAGCACCACAGTCAGGAAGCTGATGTAGGAGGACCACCGGTTCCAGGAAAATGAGCAACATGGGGTGTTTTCTTGTACCCTGGGCTACATAACAAGATCCTGTATCAAAAACCAAAGTAAAATGGCAATGGTGGGTCAGGCCTAAAATCCTAGCTACTCAGGAGGTGGAGTTCAGGACAATCATGGTTCGAAGGTATTCCAGGCAAACAGTTCACAAAACACATCTTGGAAATACCCAACACAATACAGGGCTGGAGGTGTGGTTAAGAGTTAGAGTTTATGCCTATCAAGCATGAGGCCCTGAGTTCACCCAACTACCACCAAAATAAAATAAATAACTAAATAAATAAGAGTCAAATAAGAAAATGTGGGCCAAGTTCTAGAACTTTGCTTCACTCTAGATCTTATATATCCTGCATGTCAAATGGTATTAGAGCAGAACCTAAGTTTCTAATAGTATCACATGCATGTGTTCTTATACATGTGGTTCTTGGACCCACCCTGGTACTCTTTAATTGCTGCCTGTGGAGAACTTCTGCACCCACTCTCATTAGAACAGAGGAACAGGTCATGGTTGGTGATTTGGTGCACCTGCTATTGGTCCAAGGAGACTGGGAAATCAAAGAGTCCCATGCTGATCTGCAGGAAGCTCTACAAGAGAGGGCCCATCAGTCAGCCAGGAGGCATCAGCACCCTGCCTGGTTGTGACCAAAGGGTCGCACGGCTATGCTCCAGAAACCAGTCACCAGTTTCATGACTTCTCAGTATACTCATACAAAATGTTTTCAAAGAGTTAGTGCATTAGAAACTCATTGACCAGTCACTTCCTATGCCTTTGGGGAATCATGTAGTCACCCTCTTTCCAAGAGGGTTACAGTATTTAAAAATTTGAAAGAAAGCAGGAAATAACACACATTTTGTTTTTGTATAAACTCTAAAAGTGGAAAATGGCATGACTGGCCACGTGTTGTGTGCTAGGATTCCATCAAAACTTTTTTTTTCATGGATTTTGAGGTTTGGACTCAGGGCCTCTTGCTTGCTCAACAAGTGCTCTACCACTTGAGCCCTCTACCACCCTTCTTGGGGTTAGGTATTTTCAAACTAGGGGCTTACTATTTGCCCTAGCTGGCTTGGAACTGTCATTCTTCTGATCTCTGCTTCCTGAGTAGCTAGGATTATAGGTGTGAGCACCAGTGCCCTGCAGCTTCAAATACCTAATTACCCTGATAGGATCAAGGTCAAGTGTTATAAGAAGGCATTTCAAAGAACAAACAGTATCAGTACTTTAATGATTCCTGAGGTTTTTTTTCCAGAGCCGGGGCTTGATCTCAGATCCTACATCTTCAGCTACTCTACCAGTTCTTATTATTGTGATGGATTTTCAAGATAGTGTCTTGCAAACTACTTGTCTGGGATGGCTTTGAACCAGCATCCTCCAGATCTCTGCCTCCTGAGTAGCAAGGTTCCAGGTGTGAGAGAGCAGGGCCTCACTAGTGTTTACTATTTTATGAGTACAGTTTTAAGACAAGTATTAGAAAGATATTACCATAGATAATTTCCAGAGGTAGATGACCTGGATCCACAATCCACATTGGTGCTCCTATTCTCCTATTGCCCTATTGCCCTTATTAGTAATCCATTTCTTCATCTAAGTGACTGCAGGGAAAGACATGAATGTAGAAGGAAAGAGCCTGATGATCAAGTCAGGGAATAAATGTTTGGAGATCAGAATCATGGGATCTTCTCATGAACTGAATAAGATATCCTCTGCTGTCTCCCCCTTCCTGCTCTATACATTATGCCTGGTGTTTTAGGAATTGGTGAACACTAATGATATGATTTTGAACCTCACCGAGTTTGTGTTTTTAGAGGGTAACTTTGTGGATATTTCTGAAATGCTAATAGATATCTAATACTTTGCATAAATGCTCCCCATCCTTGGCCCTTGAAATGCAGTTTTCAGTAGCCCCTCAGGCTGTATTACTGGTTTGACAGCTTTCTGTCCTGCCAACCTCAGACAACACACACCTAAAGACATAAATGTGCAACTGACAGACATATCTACAATAACAAATAACCTCCACTGAAAAATCCATGGATGTATAGCTTCGTGTAAACATTTCCTGGCATCACATGGAATATTAGTATGTCACAGAGAGCTCAACTGAAAAATAAATGCAAGTCTGAGTAGAAGGCAGAGTGCCCTGCTCAATGAATGAGAACTTGGCTAGCAAGTATGAGCTCAAGTACAAAGTTTTGGCATCAAAAACTGAGTAGAACTGAGTGCAAGTGACCAAACAAATCAACACTTTGACCAAATTTGATATGCAGACAAGGACCTGTCAGCATCATACTCAGGGAAAGGAGGTAGGGGGATCACTAGCTTCAGGTACCTGAGATGCCTGGTTTTTTTTGATACCCTGAGCTACAAAGCAAGATCCTGTATCAAAAGCTAAAGGAGTATGTCAATGGTGGGTTAGGACTAATATCTTAGCTACAGAGGCGGCAGAGTGGAGGGAAGTCCAGGCAAATAATTCACAAAACCCCATCTTGGAAATTCCCAACTGAAAGCAGGGCTGCAGGTGTGCCTCAAGAGGTAGAGTACCTGCCTAGGAAGCATGATTCTATGTGGTCAAACCCAGAAAATACAAAATGAAATAAATAAAGAAATAAGAGGTAAATAAGAAAGGGCAGACATGTTCTGAAGCTTAAATATCCACTAAAACAAGTAGGATTGGCCCCATTTATGTTTCAAAAAATATCACCTGCATATTTGTTTTACATGTGCACATGTTTTGAAAAGGAAAAATTGTGAATTTAGAATAAAACTGCAGAAAGGATTATATAAAACTGGTTACATAACACAGGGGTATAGATAAAACTCATCACAAGTTTAAGTTTTCCACCAAAATCAATCTAAATGTCAGCACATACAATTTTTAATCAACAACCTAAAGGCATATGTGTGTGTGTGTGTGTGTGTGTGTATGAAATTATCCTGCGAACTTCAAATTGTATGAATAGGAGTAGCCATCATTACCCGACACTAATGTATATGATTAAGGTATAATTCTGAAATAATAAATACCAACAAATATTAATACACACAATAAGCATGAAAGAACCTATGTGGATGTATGTATTGTCAGAGCAGAATTGATACGCGCACAGACATTTAGGAATAATAGATCCCTTAAGAGGTTTATGGTACAGGGTTGTGACCTCAGGACCACCACTCTGAGTCAATTCAACAATCATTTTTTTGTGATGGGTGTTTTCAAGTTAGCATCTCACATACTATTTGCCTGAGCTGGATTCCAACTCTGATCCTCCTGATCTATGCCTCCTGAGTAGTTTTGATTACAGTCATGAGCCACCAAACCTGGCCTCCAGTGACTACTTGACAGCCTGGATAATTACAAATTTGTCTTGTGGATGTACTGTACCAAACAGCAGAACATATGCAGTATGAACACAGTGGCCAAAATAGCTATCATAGGAAGTTGAGAGGCCAGGTACCAATAGCACACCCTATAATCCTAGGTATTTGAAAGGCTGAGATCTGAGATCCTGAGGATTAAGCTTGCAGAATAGCATTCCCAGACAGACTAGGAGACCCCCAACTCCAAACTAGCCATAGGAACGAGTATTGGTGGTGTCACTAAAGGGGTAGTGAGCCTTCTTTGCAAGCATGAAGCCCTACCACCAAAACACTGTCACCCTACTAACTGCCCCTTTCTGTCCACAATAAGTAGTTGAAGGGTAACACGTGATTGAGAGGACATGGATAAAGAAAGAATGGAGGCCGGGTATGCTGCTGGTGATAATAAATTTTAATACTACAGTTTTGGAAAATAGATTGAAGGTTCTTCAAAAAACTGAACATTGAACTGTTAGATGATCCAAAAATCACAATTCAGGGCATGCATCAACAACAACAGATTTCAGAAGGTCCAAGATGTCTGCACTCTGATGTTCACTGAAACACTACTGACAGCAGCTAGACACATAAACAAGTAAAGTGACATTGAGCTGAGTGTATAGGCTGAGATTCCTCCCAGGTGCTCTGAGAGCCTGCAATGGACCCCTGAGGCTGTTCTACAGGAGAGATCCCAGGAGATGATACTCACTAGAAATGCCTAGGGACAGGACACAGGACAGTGTGGGCACCTGATGACAGTCAATCAGTTAATTCTGAAGTCGTGGATCTGAAACGTCTCAAAGACATTCTGATTTGGTGCCATCACATTGGGGAACACAAAAAGAGAAACACTATTTAAAACAAACAACAAACAAACAAACAAAAACAGGGTCAAGTGATTATTCTCTACCTTGCTGCCTTGCGCACAAACAGAAAAATAATAAGGGTCCTTTCAAAATCTTTTTCTCCAATACTTGGAGGAAAAAGTGTCTCATTGCAGTGTACCAGGAGCAACAAATAGTTGATAAAAGTGTGGAAATGGGAAGTCAGTGATGGGGAATGCGGGCTGGGAATATATTTAAGAATTTATTACTACACGAAAGAGGTACTGGACAGGTGGTTAAGTAAACTGGTGTTTGGATTTAAGACTGATTTCCACCTAGTTGGAAAGCTGGGGTCCAAACAGGTGTACTCAACAGGAGGAAGGCTGACTAGGGACACCAAGGCCCACAGATCCTACTCCCATCGCCTCAAACCCTCACACCTCCACATTCCCTATATCTAAGGAGACCTTTAGACACGAGCCCTGCCCTCGTGCCTGCCCAGCCCCCTCCTCCAGCCAGAAGGGGATGAAGGTCGCCCCCCCCAACCCCCACAGCTAGAGGTGACACCGGCCCACCTGCCCTAAAGGAGGACTGGGAGACATAGTGGGGAGACAGATTCCCGCCGGTTACAATATGCCTCCTTCCCCTTCACGACGCTGAGCTACACGAACTACCATTGGTGTAGGATGCCAGCGTCCTCCCTATGGATCTGCCAGAGTTCGACAACTCACAGGACGACAGAGGCTGCAGCAAAGCCACCTGAACATCCTCAACAGAGGACACAGCTTGGAGAGAATTCCAATCCTGCTGTCAGATGTGGCAGTTCAGTTAAAGACCCGCCCAAAGTACCTGGAAGTCCTTCCCTTTGCCTCTGTGTTTGTGCCTGATTGGACAGTCTTCATGTGGTGCCTCCAATTGGGCAGGGCTTAAGGCCCTGAGTGGCATCAGATCTCACCAATCCATATCTGCTTAGCTGAGTGAGGTCTCAATGACAAGACCTATGCTGCAGCTTTGGGAGGGAGGACCTACCTTCATTATAGAACAGGTGTACTAACCTCATATTGAAGATGATAGCAGGCTATGAATGACAGCAGGAGGCTAATGTGTGTTAAGAACTGAATTGTGTCTCTTCCGAAAAGTTCACGTGGATTTTCTAACACATAGTGTTAGCGACTTGTGAAACAGGCGTCATAGGAGCAATTCTCCCAGGTTTAGGCACCTTTAATTTTTCCTTTCTTTGCAGGTAGAAGACAGGTTGTGAGACTAATTCCGAGACAGCCCTGTGGATGAAATCCCAGTATCCCCATCAGCGCCTGCAGAAACAGAGCTAACCACAGTCCTGCCTGGCTGCACCAAGTGGCCCAACGTGCCTGGCACTAAACTCCTACAGGACGCCATCCCTAGGCTGCAAGTCTAGTGTGTCACAGTTGTTACCATGGCCACCTTTATGACTCAACCTAAGCATCAAGAAGCGTTCCTGTCGCCATTTCCCTATTTTCTTCCTCACCCAGATCCGGACCCATTAAGTCTGAATTGTATGAAGTTCTTACCGACTTTCAGAAGACACGCAGAATTTCCCTTGCAGGAAGTATATGTGAAAATAGTTACATGACACCAAATTTCTCTAGCTTTGAAAGCTTTCACTGCTATAAGAAATGATATTTCTGCTGTGCGCCTGTGGCTCATGCCTATAATCCTAGCTACTCAGGAGACAGAGATCAGGAGGATCAGGGTTCCATGCCAGCCCTGGCAAATAATTCATGAATCCCTATCTCAAAATAACCAATCACAAAAATATGGCTGGTCCAGTGACTCCAGGTGTGGATCCTGATTTCAAACCCCAGTACCACAGACAAACAAAAAAGAAATGATATTACCTATATGAATATTGCTTCTCTCTTGGACTATGAACATGAATGAGGCCACAACAGTAAATAAATTTGTGCAGTTTGATATCTTTTCATGTAACCTTCACTCATTTTTGAAAAATACTGTTGTAGATCCATTGATTTATAAATCTTGCATAAGTTCTGGAACACCAGTGCAGGTGACTGGTAAATGGGTACTTGGGACAGGAAGCTAAATAGGTAAGAGCAGGAGCAACAGGCAGATTTGTGCTGACTAGTGTAAAGTGAAAGTAAAAATTACATCTGAGATTTTTGCACTTGTGCAAATTACCAGTTGGTTGTAAAGGAAGACACATTTTGTTGGAATCTGGACTCTGGGTCATTTAAGTGGGTAAACCTAAAGGCAGAGTCCATAGGAGTCCCAATCCTTGAATGTGGGTCAGATCAAAAGGACAATATCACTCAAGAACATCAAAAATTGTATAGAACTGCGGGTCTCACACAAATTGAAGATTTTGGCCAAAACTGAAAAGGAGCCAAGGCCTTGGCATCACAACACTCAGGAAGTTGAGGCAGGAGGATCACTAGTTTCAGGTACCTGGGCTACATGGTGTGTTGAATAATAGCCTGGAATACATAGCAAGGTCCTGTCCCCAAAAAACATGCACCAGGGTGATGGTGGCTCATGACTGTAATCCTAGAAACTCAGGAGGCAGAGATGAGATGGTTCATATTTGGAGACCAGTCCCGGTATAACGTATACACAACAATATCTTGGCAATTCACAACACAAACCAGGACTGGCAGAGTGGCTGAAGTGGTAGAGTGCTTGCCTAGGAAGGGTGAGGCCCTAAATTCACACCCCTGTACCCCCAATGAAAAAGAGATAAACAAGAAATCTGCTTCACATTCTAGAGTCCAGCCTCACTGTAGGTCTAATATATTCCATATAACAAATAGAATTAAGCACCCCCTGAATTTCACATAGTATCACATGCAACTGTTGTTTCATATGGGCACATGTTTTGTAAAGGAAAACTTGTGAAGTATAAAATAAAGAATGTAGAAAGCTGAGCACCAGTGGTACACACCTGGAATCCTAAATTCAGGAGCCAGAGATCAGGATTGTAGTTTGAAGGCAGTCCAGGCAAATAGTACATAAGACCCTGTCTTTACAAAGCATTCACAAAAAATGGCAGTTAGAGTATCTCAAGGTGTAGGCCCTGAATCAAAACCCAAGTACCGCCAAAAAATGTAAAAGGCACATGTAATGATTGGGTTACAAACCTTATGTGTGCAGATAAATCTCATCATGAGTTTAATCTTTTTCCCCAAAATCAATCTAAATGTCAACACACATAAATTTTAAGAAAGAACCTAATGCTAATATCTAAAAAACATTTGAATGTGCATGTGTATGTGTTTCTGTGTGTATGAAATTCATCTAAAATCTTATCATTGTAATGAGTAGCTAGTATTACCTGACTCTAATGTATATTATAAGGCTATAATATTGAAATAATAAACACCAAGGTATGACAATATACACAATACTCACAGAAGAATGTATGCGGATGCTAGTTTTGTAATGTTAAACATGTGTAAAATAACATTAAATGTGACTAGACTAACCAAAATTAAAAGCTGACAGCACAGTGTAAGAGTGCATTCCCAGAGCTTGTGAAGTTCTGTGTTCAATTCCCAGCATCTAAAGCACCTGCTGGGGGCTCCGCTGAGGGATTGGCTCCCTTCAAGTCAATCTCAAAGTTATAATTGAGATGAGAGACACCTGTGCACTGGGCAGCTAAGAAAACTTCCACATGAAATGAGCATGGAAAGGTTGTGGCACACATGTGCGTGAATCCTGCCCTAGGCAATGTGCCAAGAAAGAAGGTCATACACACAGGATCAATCTGAAGTGAGAAAGACTGCGACATATATGTGTCTCCCTGACTCAAAATGCTGTGTAGGTAGATAATTCACCTAGCACTGGGAGAGGACAGAGTATGCATACATCATTCTCCCCAGACCATAGAACTAAGTAGTCATATTGATACTGGAGTGTTGTTTCCAAGTTCGTGTCCTGGCATATTTGATGATTGAAGAAACCAGACCAGGAGCTAAAGAGTTAAAGCAAGCACAAAGTTTATTGAGAGGATAGCAAAGAACCCTGATGGGTGGGAGTTAGTGAAGGAGCTAAGCCAAAGAACAGCTGAAGTTTAAGGAGTAATGTGGGGTTCTGACTTAGGCACACCCTACTCCATTTGAAGCTGCATATATAATTGGTGGTGTAATTAACTCTTGCTGAACGCAAACATCTGGCTCCCCCCTCAAACCATCCTTATTGCAGTGGACATTCCAGGTGGGTCTTTTTAGTCCATCCTGTTCTAAAAGCCTATTATATATAATTTATGATTACTGCTTCTTATTTTTGTGAGACCCACAACGTTTTGCTATCTTGGAAAAATTTGCTGTGTTACTTTCTTAAGGCATCTATTTTTCATCCTTTTAGCTGTTTGTCTTTAAATATACTTCTCTTCTCCCTTATTTAGGAGAAAGACTACTGTACTGTGTTAGCTGGGTAAAAAGCCTGCTCCTCATATCTCCTTAGATTCTTGCTTTTAAGGATGACTTCCTGTCTCTTCTATCTAAGACAATGTGATTTTAGCATCTGTCCCTTTTACATTCCAAGGATCATTTTCTGGTACTTATTCCTAGAAACATTTCTGCCATTTTTTCTTTCCTTTGCCTCACATTTGCTTCCCTACCCCTGTTACAAGATCATATGTATGTACTTCCCTAGGGTGAGGGCAGAAGACAAGTGAGTTAAACTCTACTTCCTCTTGATAGAGATTTCCAGTGTAATTTGTTAACTGTTGGGCTGCTATCTAGCCAGCCACAGGAAATTGACAAGGCATAAAACAAGCAGAACAGAAAACCCAAGCACCCTCCTTCCCCCAATCCAGTAGACTCCTACTCCCCTGGACAGAGGCCCAGCACTTCGCTGGGCCTCTCCCAGCTTAACCCAATGACAGCTCTTGGTCTATATGTTCCTCCTGGTACAGTTTGTCCATGCAGTGGATTTCTCATTCCATTCCAGAGAATACATCCTCATCCTCCAAACTCTGACAGGAAAGCCGAGTGGGCACATGCTAATTTTCCTGGATTGGAGAACAATAAATGGTTATGAAATTGTGCACTAGCATTTGTATGGATAGAGAGGCTTTAAGAAGTACAGATCCCTGTTCATACCCTCAAGAGGTTTATGGCTACTTCATAGCCTGGGTTCTAACAAATTTGCCTGGGGATGTAATGTTCCATATAGCAGACCACCTGCAGTCTGAGCACAGTTGTCAGAATGGCAATTATTATTATTTAGGTGCCAGGTGACATGGACACATCCATAGAATCTCAGCTACTTGAAATGTTGAGATCTGAGATTGGGAGGTTTGAGGATTGACACCAGCCCTAGCATATCCTTTGGCCTACTCTACCTCCAAAAATATGCATGCAAAAGTGGACTGGTGGTGTGATTTAAGGGGTAGATTGCCTGATTTGCAAGGATAAATCCCTGAGTTCAACCCTTGTCATCTCCTGTCCCATGCTACCACACAAAAACAAGATATAGGACCACCTGTGTTTTAGAAAGAAGGGAGCCCTAGTACCCTGCCTGTGAGAATAAATTTTAATGCAACTATTTTGAAAAATAACATGAAGGTTCCTTAAAAAAAATCTAAACACTGAACTGCCAGATGATCCCAAAATCATAATTCTAGGTATGATATATGATAATGGATATCAGAATATCCAAGAAGACTGCAGTCTGATGTGTACCATGAACTCTCATAGTTGATAATGCTGTGGACAGGGAAAGTCAACATTGGGGACTGCAGGTTGGAGGAGGAAATTTAGAAATTTACTGGCAGATTGAAAATGAGCTGCAAAGGTGGTGGAGGTGTGTATTAAGACACAGCTTTCCACATATTTGGGGAGCTGGGGGTAAAACATTTGGGCCCATCAGGAGGAAGGCAGACTGGAGTGTGCATGTATCACAGATCCTACATCACCACACACACGCACACCTCCTCATTACTGGGGAGAGGGAGCAGTGAGGGCAGGCGGCCAGAGGTGGCCCATGGGAGGTGAAGTCACAGGACATGAGCCCTGTCCTGGTTGCCCGCCCAGCTCCACACCAACAGTGACAAGATGTTGACAGTCTGCCCCCCCAATCTCTACAGCTAGAAGGGGCCCCCATTCTATCTGCCCAAAAGGAGGCCTGGGCCTGTAGACTCAGGGGCACATAGTGGGGAGATGCACTCCTGCTGATTACAAGCACCCGCCTTTCCTCATCAGGACGCTGACACTCATACACTATCCTTGTGTTTGGGTGCATAGTGTCCTCTCTATGGATCTGTCTCATTCCAACCACCACAGAGCCACAGATTCTGTGACAAAGCCACCTGAACATCCTGAATACAGAAGACATCATGGAGAGAATTGATGTTGGTGGCAGATTTTGAGCTTCAGTTAAAGACTCCTGCAAAATCGTAAAACACGTCCTTTTCTGTGAATGGGCAGTTGTCATAACCTGCTTCAATTGGATTGATCTTGAGGCCCTAAGTGACATTACATTGTACAAATCATAGCTGCAAAGCTGAGTGAGGTCACAATGACAAGTTCTATGCTGTAGCTTCTGGAGGGAGGACCTAGCTTCATCATAGGTATACTATCCTCCTATTGAAGATGATAGCAGATTATGAATTATAGCAGGAGGCTAATGCATGTTATACACTGAATTTTGTCCTTTCCAAAAACTCACTTTGATTTCCTAACACATAGTGCTAATTTACTAAGTGAAACAGGCGTCATTAGAGCAATATTCCTGGAGTAAGGCAGCCTAAACTATTTTTTTTGACTGTAAGTAAAAGACTGGTTGTTGGGCTAACGCAGAGCCAGCTGTGCAGTCGAAATTCCAGCATCCACACCATTGCCTCTAGAATCAGTGCAAACCACAGTGCTGCCTGGCTGCACACCTGACCAATTTGCCTGGTGCTAAGCTATTATATGTCGCCATTTACAGGCGACAAAAGTATAATGTACCACACCTGTTACTGTGACTGCCTATCATATGAAATCTGAGCATCCAGATGCATTCCTGTTGAATTCTTGCTCTTTCTTCTTCGTCACCATGACCTGAACTGATTGCATTTAGTTTCAATACTAAGTCAGACTGGCCAACTGTTAGGATGTATTTTCTTCAAATTCATAATTAATATCCAGTTAACTGTGTGTAGGGGGAATCTTATTCATTCACTTTCCTTATAACGGGAAGCAAAAAGGATACTGATGGTCACAGGAACACAGAGATCAAGTGGACAATGTACAAACCACATGGACAATGTATAAAGGGCAGAGAACTCAGGAGAAACCATGGCATGCGAAATCTAAATGTTCCAGAATTATGAAGAAAATAATCCTGTGCTATTAAATGACAGCCCTGAGAGACTCATACAGCCTTTTAGGAGACAAATAGGATATCTTCTTCAGGAACTACATGTGAATAGAATAGAATGACATCAAATTTCTCTACCAATGAAAGCCTGCACTGCAATAAGAAATGGTAGTTCATATAGGAATATCCCTTCTTCCTTGAAGTATGAACATGAATGATGCCACAGATGCTGATGGGGCTACAGTGATGTGTTGTGTGAGGTGATATGTTGTCATAAAATGTGTGAAAAAGTTTGATATTCTTTTTTGTTTAACCATCACTCCTTGTGAATAAAAACCTCTCCTGTAATGTGGCAGGTTAATAGGAAAAGTTTGGGACTCTTAAAACATACATGATTTAATATTGTATTTCAGGTTGAAAAGTCTTGTCTTTCTTTTCAGCCTTCTTTTCACTTGTAAATATGTATAGATTAGTCACAACCTGGCAAGCAAAATAATCAACCCACCCCCACCCACGACCCTCACAATTCATTGATTATTGTTGGTTGGGAATCAACAGGCTAGAGTAAGTTTCTTTCTTTCCTTCCTTCCTTCCTTCCTTCCTTCCTTCCTTCCTTCCTTCCTTCCTTCCTTCCTTCCTTCCTTCCTTCCTTCCTTCCTTCCTTCCTTTCCTTCTTTCTTTCCTTCTCTCTCTCTCTCTCTCTCTCTCTCTCTCTATCTCTCTCTCTGTCTCTGTCTCTCTTCTCTATATTTTTTGCTCTGCTGAGCCTACACATTGAGCCACTCCATCCCTTTTCTGTGATGGGTTTTTTCCACATAGAGTCGCTGAACTATTTTTCCCAGGCTGGCTTCAATCCATGATCCTCCTGATCTCTCCTGCATGAGTAGCTAAGATTACATATGTGAGCCACTGTTGTACATCTAGTGAAGGTTTTAAAAGCATCTGGGTAGGAAGATACTTTCTACATACTTTCTCTGTGACCACCTGGTGACATCATGATCTTTGTAACTCCTTCTTTTATTTTCAATGAACCCCATTACCTCCATTACTACACTCACATGTCCTGCTTGAATGCTTCTGTGAGGGACACAAAGAATGTGGGAATCTTCTGATCAGAGAATGCAGAAGGCTACAAGAGTAAGACTGCTGAATTGTAAGCCTTGTATAAGTACAGGAAGGGCAGTGGATTTTGACATGAGGTACTTGGGACAGGTAACTAAATAATAACAGTAGGAACATGAAGATTGTTTTAGAGAATTGGATATTGAAAATAAACTTGAGAACTGTGATGTTACACTTATGCAAGTTGCCAGTGGATAGTAATGGAGACGAGAGCCCATTGGAACCTGGACTGGGGGCCATTCAAGTGGTAAACAACAACGGTAGAGCCTAGAGGAGTCATTGTATTTGAACCTGGGTCTTGGCTCCACCAAGGTGGTGACCTGTGGAGACCCTTCTGCACCACAATCTGATCTCAGAGGCACAGGTCATTGCCCATTGAATAGTGCACTTGCTATTGTTCCAAGGTTGTTGTGTGAGGTGACATGCAGTCATAAAATGTGTGAAATAGTTAGATATTCTTTTAGTGTAACCATCACTCCTTGTAAAAAGAAAACTATCCTGTAAAGTGGCAAGTCGTTTGGAAAAGTATGAACCCTTAAAACATACATGACTTAATGTTGTATTTCAGGATGAATATTCTTCTCTTTCTTTGAGTCTTCTTTTCAATTGTAAATGTTTATAGGATATTCATACACTTGGGTGCAAACTATTCAAACATTCCCATTTCAGCCAGGGACCACACATGACCCTCAACATTCTTTGATTATTGGTTGTTGGGATACACCATATCAGAGTAGATGTTTTAATTTTTGATTTTTTGAGGTATTGGGGCATGAACTCAGGCCCTCCACCTTGAGCCATTCCACCAGCCCTTTTCTATGATGGGTTTTATTGAGATAGGGTATCTGAACTATTTTGCCCAACCTGTCTTAGAACCATCATCATCTTGATTTCTGCCTCGTGTGTAGCTAATATTACAGGTGTGAGTCACTGTGGTGCAGCTAGTGAAGGTTTTAAATCCATCTGAAGAGGAAGATACTCTCTCTGTTGCACCTAGTCACATCATGCATGGCCTTTGTAACTCCTTTCCTTTATCTTTAATAAACTCCATTAACCCCTTACTACGCTCACATGTCCTGCCAGGATGTTTTCTTGTGGGACACAAAGTTTATTACAATCTTCTGTTCAGAGACTACAGGAGCCTACAAGAGTAAGACTGCTGATTTGTAAGTCTTTTATAAGTTGTGGAAGGGCAGTGGAGTTGACTGACACATAAGGTACTCAGTACAGGTAACTACATAATACTAGCAACAAGAAGATTTTTTTTGACTAATGAAAAGTGAAAATAAACACAAGAACTGAGATTTTGCATGCATGAAAGTTGCCAGTCGATAGTAAATGAGACCAGATTCCATTGGAATCTGGACTGGAGGTCATTCAATGGTCAAGCCCAAGGGAAGAGCCCAGAGGAGTTGCCATATTTGAATCTGGGTCTTGGCTCCACCCTGGTGGAGACCTGTGCAGATGCTTCTGCACCCTCTCTCATCCCACAGAGGCACAGGTCTGGTCATTGCCCATGGAATGGTGCACTTGCTATAGGTCCAAGGAGACAGGGTTATCACATGGCTCCTGATCTGCATGGAGCTGTTCAGGAGTACCTTTGAGTCAGGCTAGGAGGCACAAGCCTGCTGCCTGGTTGTCCCCAAAGGGACATGGCCATTAAAAATTATTCTACCAGGTCATTTCCATAAGAGCATATGCTTTTATCTTCAGTCTGGGAGGAAAACAAATTATAGCCTGTGGTGTCTAGAGCAACATCTGAGTAGACAAACTGGCTCCCAACACTTACTAGTACATTGTTCCATTTCAGTGGCAAAATATTTTTGCATTACTGTTAATAATGCAAAATTAAATTAGTTTAGGAAGAATCAGAGGCCAGTTTCATGACTTCTCAGTATAAACATATTTAATGGGCTCATGTGACAATTTGAGACAATGGATATAAACTGTTCCCAAGCAGTGTGTTAGAGACTCCCTGTGATTTGGGGGCAATCATGTAGGCAAGCTCTTTCTAAACTGGAACAGAATATCAATCTGAATAGATAGATATTGTATTGTTTGTATAAAATCTAAATATGGAATGAGCTACTTCTGGTCACTTGGTGTGGCGGGATCCCTTCAAATATTTTATTTCCTTAATAGATACCCATGTCAAATGTTATGAGCAGGCATTTAAAAGGAGAAGCACTGTCAGAGTTGTAAGGCTTATTGTTTCAAGTGTACAGTTTTAAGACACTTATTTGAAAGATAAATAACAGGTAATCCTGCAACACATCGTAATTTCATGAACTTCAATTCAGAGGGGAACTCCATTCCTGTTATGACATTAAATGTAAATAAAATAAATAATTCAGGCAAAAGTCAGATGTATTGTTTGAGCACATAGCACAGTGGTAAGACTGCATGGCCAGAATGTGCAAAGACCTGGGTTCAATTCCCAGCACTTTTGGTATCTATAAGGGTCTCCTTACTATTCCTCAACATATGGACAAACTACATTAACATCTACTCCCTTTCAACTCACCCTCAAATTCATAAGTGAGTTGAGAGACATCTATATACTCGGCAGCTGACAAAAAATCCACATCCAATGAGCGTGGAAAGGTGAGGTGCAGGTGGGCATGAATCCTATCCTGGCAATGAGCCCAAGAAAGAATGCCAAACAGCCAGCATCACTCTAAAGTGAGAAAGACTAGGAACATAATTTTGATACCCTGCTGCAAAAGTGCTCTGTGGGTGTGTAATTCACCTAGTATTGGTCATGAACAGCACTATACATAAATGAGTCTCCCAGACCACAGAACAAAGTGGGGGTGACACATAGTCACAAATATGTACATATTTGTGTACATGTACAGACTATACTCTCTAGGAAAAGTGCAGAAAAGAGGCTAAAACCCATTTTCCACATGCAAGGGTTTTCCACCCTAGTTTGTGAAACAGCTGACAGTTGAATTTCTATCTGGACACCTGCATGAATAAATAAATAAATAAATAAACCTGACAACCATCCTTTCCTCCAAACCAATATATTCCAAGTAGCCTAGACAGGCACTCAGCATTTCTAAGACCCCTACCCTAGTGTGGAGTTGTCACCACTCTGACAACTCCAGGTCTACCAGTTGTCCTGAAAGGAGCTTGTCCATGAATGCCTTCCTCATCTTTGATACATTCTATTCCACAAAATACATCATAATCCTCCAAACGATATGAGCAAAGCAGAATAGGCACTTGCTACTTTCCCTGAATCTGAGAAAAGCAAATGGTTTTCTAAATTTATTTATTTATAATTCTTGTTGAACTGTGTTTCCAATGTGACATTTACAAAAGTTGTTACAATGTATCATAGCTGAAGTCACCCACTCCATCATTCACCTTTATCCTCCCTGTACCCATAACAAACAGTTTTAAGTGGGCACACTGACATTTATGTGGACAAAGATGATTTGAGAAGCACAGATCACTGAGTATTCCCTTATGAGATGTATTGTACAGTTCTCCAGTGGCTACTTGACAGCCTGGTTTCTAACAATTTTCTTGGAGATAACTGTGCCAAATAGAAGACCACCTGCACCTTTAGCACAGTAATCACAAGGCTATTATCAAGAAGTTGAGTGGTCCAGCAACAGGGGTACACCCCTGTAATACTAGCTCCCTGAGAGGCTATGATAGAGAGGATCTTGAGGCCAGCTCTGACAAAGTATTCAGGAGAACACTCCTCCAAAACAACAACAGCAATCTGGACTGGTGGTGTTTCTCAAGGGATAGAGTGCCTGATATGCAAGAATGAAGCCCTCAGGTCAAACCATGGTCTTCCTACTAGATTACACCTTCCATCCACAATAAGAGGTTGGAGGATAACGTGTTTGACAGGACAAGGATAGAGCAAGAATGGAGCCCTGGTACACTGCTGGTGAGAATAAATCTTAATACATCAATTTGGAAAATAGCTTTAAGGTTCTTCAAAAAACTAAACATTGAATGGTCAGATGATTCAAAAAGTACAATTCTAGATATGCATCCCAACAATGGATATCAGAATGTCCAAGATGGCTGCACACATATGTTAAGTATAAGACTCTCATAGCAGGTAAGGAAAAGAAAGAAGTAAATTGCCTTTGGCATGAGCACATAGACAGTGATTCTTCCCAACTGCTCTGAGAGGCTCCAATCCCACACCTCAGGCTGCTCCTCCGGACAGGTCCCAGGGACATCTTATTCACTAGAAATGCCAAGGGACCAGACACAGGGCAGCTGTGGGCACTTGATGACAGTCAGATCTGAAGCCCTGGGCCAGAACTGAACTGCCAGATGATCCAAATGTTCTAATGAGGTGCCACTGCCTACGGGACACAAATAGAAAAGTAAAGTTTATAAAAAACAAAAAGGGGTCAAGTGATACTTCTCTGCCTTCCTCTCATGTGAAATGTGCACAAACAGAAAACTGTTAAGCGTCTTTGAAAAGGAAAAACACGATGCAGTACTGTCTGTTAGAACTGTACCATGAGCAATAAGTGGTTGATAATGATGTGGAAAGGCAAAGGTGGTATTGGGGAATGCGGGGTGGGATGAGGATATTTAGGGATTTATGGTTAGAAGAAAGAGGCTCTGTTATTTGGATATCTGGGGGCGAAAGTGTTGGGCCCAAGAGGAGGAAGGCAGCCTGGGGTGTGCATGAACCACAGATCCTGCCACGGTCACACAACCGCACATCTCCTCTTCATCTACAACTAGGCAGAGCGGTAAGCATGGACCCTGTCCTAACAGTCCCCTCCCTCACTCATAAGGCAGTGAAGGTCGCCACCTCAACCCTCAAAGTTTGAGGCAACCCCAGGGACAGAAACGCTACAGGAACACTCACGAACACATACCGGGGAGAGGTAAAGTGGTGGTTACAAACTGCCTACCTTATGCTTCAGGATATTGACCTGCATGTCTTATCCTCGGTTTTAGCATGCCCAGCATCCTCACTACAATCTGCTTGAGTCTGACATTTCATAGGGCGATGGAGGCTGTGGCAAAGCCACCTGAACATCCTCAACGGAGGAGAAAGCCAGCAGACAATTCCCAGATGCTCCCTGACTGCTAGTTTCAGTTAAAGACCCGCCCAACATCATTCAAGCCCGCCTCTATCACTCTGTATCCGTGTCTGATTGGGTAGTGCTCATGCATCAGGCATGGCTCCAAGTTTACAGTGGTTGAGGCCCTGAGTGACATCATGTCGCACCAATCCCTAGCCGGTTAGCTGAGTCACATCACAATGACAAGTTCTATGCAGCAGTTTGGGAGGGAGGACCTAGTTCATCATAGAACAGGTGTAGTAACCTCGTATTGGAGATGATAGCAGACTATGAATTACAACAGAAGGCTGGTATATGTTATGAGGTGAATTGTATCCCCCTCCGAAAAATTCACGTTGATTTTTTTAAAACAGTGTTAGTGGCTATGTGAAAAAGTTGTCAATGGTTATAATGGTACCTCAGTTCGGACAATGGTTTCAACATATTTTCCTCCAATTCATGACTTGTAAAAATTCAGTTAGTTAGGCTGGCTCCTCATCTGATTCGTGTACTTTCCAATTAACAGGAAAGAGAAAAAATATATAGACAGTCACAGAAAAACAGGAAAACAAAGAGATCCAGATGACAATATACAAACCAAGAAGAATGATCTCAGGAGAAAGGATTCCATTCAATAACTTGATGTTCTGGAATGATGGTTAATAAATGTGTGCTATTACATGACAGCCTTCAGAAGCTCATATGGCATTTCAGGAGACACTTTGATTTTCTCTGCTGTAACTATATGATAATGTAGTTGAATGACATGTAATTGCTCTGACATTGAAAGCCTACACTGCTATAGGAATTGATATTTCCTGTTGGAAGACTGATTCCCCCTTGGGCTATGCACATGCATGACGATACAGCTGTCAATAAATTTGTGAAACAGTTTGATAACCTTTTTGTGTAACCCATCACTCCATGTGAAAAATCTCTCTGGTAATACTGGTGTTATGTAAGTTCTAGATAATTTGGTGAATGGCCATGCAGCTGATTGGTACGTTGGGTATTTGGCACAGGTAAGACAAATAGGTAAGCAAGAGCAGTAGGAACATGCAGATTCATTCTGGAGTAGTGTCAAGTGAAAACAAATGTAAGATCTGAGCTTCTTGATTTGTGCAAGTTTGCCAGTGGGTAGTGAAGGAAGGCAGATACTGTTGGACTCTGTACTGTGGGTCATTCAAGTGGACAAGATCAGTGACAGATCCCAGAGGACTCCCCGTATTTGAGTGTGGGTCCTGGTCCCATCTTCTTACTCTTTAATTTCTGCTGGGTTTTGGTATTTTTGAGATAGGGTCTTACTATTTGTTCCTATTTTGCTGGCTTTGAAATGCAATCCTCCTAATCTCTGCCTCCTCAGTAGCAAGGATTACAGGTGTGAGCCACCACCACTTGACCCTTTGAAATTCTTAATCACCCTGATAGGAGCCAAGGTCAATGTCATTGAAAATGAAAAGCAACATCAGTACTCTAATATTTATGTTTAATACTACAGCTCTAAGACAAGTATTCAAGCCAGGTTTGTGGCATATGCCACAATGCAGAGGGATGCTCCTATCTGATACTGCCATATCAGTCATTCATTTCTTTTAGTGACTATAGAAAGAAAGAGCCTCATGACCAAGTCAGGGAATACATATTTGGAGACCAGAAGCATGGGGACTTCTCATGAATTGAAGAAGTTATCCTGTGCTCACCCTTCTTGCACCATGCATTATGCATCATATACTAGGAGTCAGTGTTCACCCTCCTCAACCCCAAAAGCATGAGATTTACCAGTTACCTGCTGCCCTATAGTAGAACTCACATACACATAGAAGGGAAATGCAAACTGCCAGTTATAAATTGCCTCCCTTGCCCTGCAGGATGCTGACCAGCGACCCTATCCTTGGTTTCACGGTGTCCAGCATCCTCCCTATAACCAGAGTCTGAGAAATAACTGGGCAACAGAGGCTGTGGCAAAGACATCTGATCATCCTCAACAGAGGAGGCAACCTGTTGATCATTGGAAGATCTCTGACAACTGACTTCAATTAAAGACCTGCACAAGATTCAAGCCCGCCTCTTTGCCTCTGTATCTGGGCCTGATTGAGCAGTTCTCATGCCATGCCACCAATTGGACATGGCTCGAGGCCCTCAGTGACAATATATCGCACCAATCCAAAGCTGCATAGCTTAGGAACATCACAATGACAAATTCTAAGCTGCAACCTTGGAAGGGAGGACATAGAACAGATGTACTAACCTCATATTGAAAGTGATACCTGATTATGAATATTCCAGGAGGCTAGTATGTGTTATGAGGTGAATTGTGTCCCCTCCAAAAAAGTCATGTCGATTTCTTAACACACTGTGTCAGGCGCTATGTGAAGCAGATGTCAAAGGAGCAATAGCCTTTGATTTAGAGCCTTTAGAAGTGGCACAAACCACAGTCCTGCATGGCTTCACCAAGTGGTCCATCCTGCCTCGCATTAACCTCCTACAGGATGCCATCCATAGGCCACAAGTCTAACTTGTCACAGTCATTACTATGGCCACGTTCTTGATGCAAACTAAGCATCAAGAAGCATTCCTGTTGCCATTTTGCTGTTTTCTTTATGGAGACACGTAGAATTTTCTCTGCAAGAACTATATGTGAATACAGTTGAATGACATCAAATTCCTCTAGCTTTGGAAGTCTGCTAGAGAAGTTATATTTCTGCTGGGTGTCTGTGGCTGATGCCCATTATGCTAGCTACTCAGGAGGCAGAGATCAGGGAAGATTGGTATTCAAGCCAGCTCAGTAAAAAATTCATGAGACTTATCTCGAACTAACTCATCACAAAAATAGGGCTTGTCAAGGTGTGGACCCTGAATTCAAATGCTAATACCTCAAATAAACAAAAAAGTAATAATGTTTCCTATTTTGCTTCTCTCGAGGAGTAGGAACATGAATGAGGCTACAGTGTGAATAAATTTGTGAAAGAGTTTGATATAATTTTGTGTAATCATCACTCCTTTGTGAAAATATTCTATGGTAAGACTTGATTTTTAAATCTTGCACAAGTTCTGGAAGAGTAGTACAGCTGAATGGTACATGTTGTACTTGGGAAAGGATGTAAAACAAGTAGGTAAGAGCAGTAGCATCAGGCAGACTTGTACCAACTGGAGGAAAGTGTAAATAAATATAAGATCTGATATTTTGGATTTGTGCAAATTGCCACTTGGTAATAAAGGAAAGCACATTTTGTTAGCATCTGGACCAAGGGTAATTTAAGTGGTTAAACACAAAGGCAGAGTCCATAATAGATTTGAATGTGGTCTAGACCCCACCCTAGTACTCATTAATTGCATCCTGTGGATATAGTCTGCACTGTCTCTCATTTGCACAGATGTGGTGCACCTGCTACTGATCCAAGGACACTGAAATATCAAATGGTCCCATGTTTATCTGCACTGATCTGTAAAACAGAGTGCTTATCAGTCAGCCAGGAGGCATCAGCACCATGCCTGGTTGTGCCCAAACAGACATGGCTATGCTCCAGAAACCGGCCACCAGTTTCATGACTTCTAAGTATAATCATATAGAATGTTTTCTAAAAGAGTTAATATATTGGAGACTCTCTGATCAGTCACTCCTTAGTATTTTGAGGAATCATGTAGGAACTGTCTTTCAAAGAAGTTACACAATTTTAAACTTTGAAACAAAGCAGGAGTGTAACATGTGTTATATTGTTTGCATAAAGTCTAAAATTGGAACAAGGCATTCTTGGCCACTTAGTGTGCTGGGATACCTGCCAAAAATTTTGTTTCAATAATTCTGGGGTTTGGATGCAGGCTTTCCTGGTTGCTTAGCAAACACTCTACCACTTGAGACCCTCCAGCCAGACCTTTGAGGTTAGGTGTTTTAAAGATGTGTCCCAGCTGGCTTAGAACTGAGATTCTTCTAGTCTCAGCCTCCTGAGTAGCTAGGATTACACGTGTGAGCCAGCAGTGCTCCACCCATTCAAATAGATAATTACCCTAATAGGAGAAAGGTCAAGTTCTATGAGCAGGCATTTCAAAGAAAAGTGTCATTATTGTAATGATTACTATGTTTATTTTTTTTCAGTACTTGAGCATGAACTGACAGTCTCCAACTTTAACCACTCCAACAGCTCCTTTCATTGTGGGAGGTTTTTGGAGATAGTGTCTTGTAAACTATTTGTCTGGGATGGCTTTGAACAGGGATCTTCCAGATCTCTGCTTCCTGAGCAGCTAGGATTACAGGCATGAGTGACCAGTCCCTTGTTTTATGAGTACAGTTTTTATGAGTACAGCTGTGTTTCCTGTTTTATGAGTATAGCTTTAAGAAAGGTAATGGAGATTTTAAAGTGACATGGCATGATCTGCATTGCAGTGGGGTACTCCTGTTCTGCTATTGCCCTTATCAATAATTCATTTCTTCATCTCAGTGACTATAGGGAAGGACATGAGTGTAGAGAGAAAGAGCCTGATGACCAAGTCATGATACTTGGAGACCAGTATCATGGGATCTTCTCAGGAATTCAATGAGATATCCTCTGCTGTATATATTATGCATAGTGTTTCAGGAGTCTGTGACTGTTTTAGGAAAATGTGACTTTGAACCTCACCCAGGAAAATTTTTAGTGGGTAAATTTGTGGGATTTCTATACAAATACAAATCCAATACCTTCCACACATGTCCACAACAATGGCTATTTAATGTAAATTTTAGTAGCACTTCAGAGCACCATACTGGTTAAATAGCTTTCTGTCCTGCCAAGCTGAGACAACATACCTCAGGACCTCTATATGCAACCAACACACATAACCACAATGATCAATATCCTGCAACAGAACAACTATGCATTCCAATCTTCATGGGAGCATTTCGGGCATGCCATAGATCCATAGTATTATACCATGGATAGTGGTCAACTGAAAAATCCCTCAATATCCATGTGGAGGGCAGGGGATTTGGCTCAAGTGATACAGTACTAGCCAAGCAAAGATGAGCACAAAATCAAACCAACTTCAAAGGAAAGTACCCTCAAAAGACATAAAAAAAACTGTGTAGAACTAGGGTGAGTGACAAAATAACGTCAAGTCTTAGATCAAAACTGATATGGAGCCAGAGGTTGGTCATTACAATGCTCAGGAAGATTAGATAGGAGGATCACTAGTTTCAGGCACCTGAGCTACATGGTGAATTCAATGATAGTCTGCACTACAAAGTGAGATTCTTTCTCAAGAAACATGGCAATGGTGGCTCATGCCTATAATCCTGTTTACTCAGGGTAGAGATCAGGATGGTCATGGTTGGATGGCAATCCAGGCAAATAGTCCAACAGACCATATCTCAGAAATACCCAGCACAAAAGAATGCTGGCAGAGTGGCTTAATATTTAAATTGCCAAAATTTGTCATCCAGGCTTTCAAGTAGACACAAGAGACTGGTTCCCGTGGCTGACTCCTGTAATCCTAGGTACTCAGGAGGCAGAGATCAGAAGGATAACAGTTGGAAAATTGTTTGTGAGACCTTAACTGGATAAAAAAATCACAAAAGAGTTTTAGGTGTGACTTCAGGTAGAGGTCCTGAGTTAAACACCAGTATTGCAGAAAAAAAATAAAGTCACTAGAGGGCTAGCCAAAAACCTATGAAGGGATCTCTACTTCCTAAATAACTCTTCTCATCTGAATGCCACTGACATCATGTGGAGGTCTTCACGTGTATTGTCTTAGAATGGCAGGACACATTTAACACTATGTTTCACATGGTTAACAATAGGAACCTTATATTCTCATACACTCTTCAGTGAATATTGTGTGTATTGTGATTCCTTGGTGTTTATTATTTTAATTATACCTTAATAATGTACATAAGTGTCAGGTAATGATGGCTACTTCTATTCTTACAATTAAGAACTCTCTAGGCTAATTTCATACATACACACATATTCAGATGAGTTTAAAATTTGATTTTAGTTTCTTTATTAAAAATACCACTTTTGATATTTAGATTGATTTTGGGGGGAAAACTGAAACGTGTGATGAGTTTCTTCTGTATACATGAGATATGGAACCCAGTTTCTTATGTGACTTTTTACAGCTTTATTTTATCATAAATTCACCATTTTTTCCTTTTGAAACATGTCCCAATGTGAAACAACACATGCATGTGACACTATATGAAACCTAGGTGATGTTAATACTATTTGTTGTACTACTGGATATATAAGACCTAGAGAGAAGTTGGGCTGTAGAACTTTCCCTACACTTACTTGCTTATCTCTTCTTTTTTTCATTTTGGTGGTACTTGTATTGGAACTTGGGGCCTTATCCTTGCTAATCAGGTATCCTATATCTTGAGCCATACCTCCAGTCTTATTTTGAGCTGGGTATTTCCAAGATAGAGTCACCTGAACTATTTGCCTGGAACACCCTCCAACCATGTTCATCCCGAACTCTGCCTCTTCCATAGCTAGGATTATAGGCCTGACCCATATTGACATTGTACTTTGGTTTTTGAGAGAGGATCACCCATGTAATCCAGGGTATAGCAAAACACATGTGCCAGTAAGTTACTTGAAAATAGTGATCCTCCTACCTCAGATACTGTGTATGGTGATGACAAGTCTCTGCTCCATATCAGCTTTAGTAAAGTCATGACCTGGTTTTGTCAGTCACACTCAGTTCTACACAGTTTTGGAGGTCTTTGGACGGAACTTTGGATTGATCCTGAGCTCATTCTTGCTTGGCAAGTACTCTACCACTTGAGTAAGCCCCCCTGCTCTCCACGTGGACATAAAGTGATTTTTAAGTTGAGCCCTATCTGTGGTATACTGATATGATTCCATGGCATTCCTGGAAATGTTCCCATGAAGATATAGAACCCATAGTTCATTTGTTTTTGATATTTATCATTGTAGATAAACAAAAACTTACCTGGTTAAAACACACCTTGTGAGGTGCAAAGTCATACCCTTAAAGATCACTGACACCTAAAACTCCATGCATAATATATAGAGCAGGAAGCATGAAACAGCACAGTTCATATTTTTCAATTCAGTAGAAGTCCCCATGATTCTGGTCTCCAAACATTTTTTCATGACTTTGTCAAAAGGGTCTTTCCCGTTACATTCATGTATTTGTCCATAGTCACTGAGAGGCTCCATCCTCATCTCATCTGCATGGAGCTGTTAAGGAGTATCTCTGAGTCAGGACAACAGGCCCAGCATGCTGCCTGGTTGTCCCCAAATGGACATGCCCATTAATAATTCTTCTACCAGATCAGGTCCATAAGAGCACATGCTTATATCTTCAATCAGGGAGGAAGACAAATTACAACCTTTGGTGTCTCTATCAACATCTGAGTAAGCACACTGGTCCCCAGCACTTTCTAGTATATTGTTCTGTTAGGATGGCAAATATTTTTCCATTAATATTAATAGTGGACAATTAAATTTTGTCTAGGAAAAATCAGGGGACAGTTTCATGACTTCTCAATTTAATCATATGTAATGGGCTCATGTGGAAATTTGGGACAGTGTGCATGTACTGCTCCCAAACAGTGTGTTAGAGAGTCCCTGAAACTTTGGGCAATCATGTAGGCACCCTCTTTCTAAGATGGCACAGAATTTAAATCTGAAGGGATGGATATTGCTTGTTTGTATAAAATCTAAAGATGGAATGAGCTACTTCTGGTCACTTACTGTGGTGGGATCCCTCAACTATTTAATTTCCTTAATAGATACCAAGGTCAAATGCTATGAGTAGGCATTTCAAAGAAGCAGTGTCAGAACAGTAACATTTATTGTTTTAAGAGTAGAGTTTTAAGACACTTATTTGATGCAAATTAAAACCACACTAAGATTCCACATCATCCCTGTTAGAATAGCCATCATTAGCAACCCCACCAACAACAGGTGTTTGGGAGAATATGGGGAAAAAGGGACTCTCTTACATTGTTGGTGGGAATGTAAACTAGTACAACCACTCTGGAAAAAAATTGGAGGCTCCTTAAAAAGCTAAACATTGTTCTACCATTTGATCCAGCAATATCACTCTTGGGGATATACCCAAAAGACTGTGACACAGGTTACTCCAGGTGTAATAAACACCCATGTTTATTAGAGCACTATTCACAATAGACAAGTTTTAGAAACAGCCAAGATGCCCCACTACTGGAGAATGGATCAAGAAAATGTGGTATGCATAAATGGAATTTCATGCGGCCATGAAGAACAAAATGTTATCATTCACTGGTAAATGGATGGAATTGGAGAACATCATTCTGAGTGAGGTTAGCCTGGCCCAAAAGACCAAAAATCGTATGTTCTCCCTCATATGCCGACATTAGATCAAGGGCAAACACAACAAGGGGATTGGACTTTGAGCACATGATAAAAGCGAGAGCCCACAAGGGAGGTGTGAGGATAGGAAGACACCTAAAATATTACCTATTACTTTTTGCCCTCAATGAAGAGAAACTAAAGCAGATACCTTAAAAGCAACTTAGGCCAATAGGAGAAGGGGACCAGGGACTAGAGAAAAGGTTAGATCAAAAAGAATTAACTTAGAAGATAACACACATGCACAGGAAATTAATGTGAGTCAACTCCCTGTATAGCTATCCTTATGTCAACTAGCAAAAACCTTTGTTCCTTCCTATTATTGCTTATACTCTCTCTTCAAGAAAATTAGAGATAAGGGCAAAATAGTTTCTGCTTGGTATTGAGGGGGTGGTGTTGAGAGGAAGGGGGCATAGTGGGTGGTAATGGAGTGGGTGGGGGCACGGGGGAGAAATGACCCAAGCATTGTATGCACATATGAATAATATAAAAAGACACTTATTTGAAAGAGAAATTCCTGATTTCATGATCTTAAGTCCAAAGGGATGTTCCATTTATGTATTTGCCTTATCAAAAATGCATTTCTTTCACAGCACTGCTTGCTCATGCCTGCAATTATGCAGTATTCAAAGATCAGGAAGATCATAGATCCATCCTCCTTTGTGTTTGTTGGAATTTTTTGAGATCAGATATCAAGAATTCCTTGCTGGATTATATTTGAACCATGAGCCTCCTGATCTGTGCCTTCAATGTAGCCAGGATTACAGGTTTGAAACACTGATGCCTAAAGTAGTAAGTGACAACTGAGGATGTTACTGTGATCCTCACCTAGTAGTGTTTTGAGTGGGTAAGTTTGTGGTAATATCTTCTAAATGAACAGAAATCCAGCACTTTCCAAAAAGTCCTCAAAAAGCATGCTCCCAAGATGGAGAGTCAGTACACCTTCAGGTCATCATACTGGTTTAATAATTTTCTGCCCAGCCAATATCAACCAACACAACTAAGTGCCTCAATATGCAACTGACAGACATATCCTACAACCAAAGAACTATGATTAATATTCTGCAATAGAATAAATATGTGTTCCTTGTCTTCATGGGAACATTCCAGGTATGCCATCGAATCATACTTGTATGCTATTGAAAGAGACCAGCTGAAAATTCAATGGATGTCTATGTAGAGGGCAGGTGGTCTGACTCAAGTGACAGAGTACTTGTCTAGCAAGTATGAGCTCAAGTTCAAACCAATGCACCCTCAAAAGACATCAAAAACTGTGTAGCACTGAGTGTGAGTGACAAAATAATGTCAAGACTTTGATCAAAACTGATAGGGAGCCAGAGACTGGTCATCAGAACACTCAGGACGATGAGGTAGGAGGATCACTCATTTTAGGTGCCTGTAATACATGATGTGTTCGATGATTGCCTGGGCTACATAGCAAGATTCTGTCTCAAAAGAAAGTATCATAGCAATGGTGGCTTACCACTATAATTCGAGTTACTCCAGAGTAGAGATCAGTGTAATCATGGCTGTATGTCAGTCCAGGAAAATAGTTCAGGAGACTATAGCTCAGAAATACGTCAGACAAAAGAGGGCTGCCAGAGTTGTTCAAGAGATACAGAGCCTATTTAGCAAGTATGAGTTCCAGAGTTCAAACTCAGCACAACAAAAACAATTTAAAAAGAGGTAAACAAGAATGTGTGGGACACCTTAAGAGCTCAGTCTCACACTAGGCCTTATATATACTTAATGCAAATGGTATTAGTACTAAGTAAGTTTCAGTTGGGTATCATATTCATGTGTTGTTTCACATGTGGACATGGTTTGTAAAGAAAAAATTGTGAATTTAGAATTAAAGAAACATGTACAAAGGCACATAAAACACTGAGATACATACTTCACATGTATATATAAAACTCATCACAAGCTTAAGCTTTCCCCCAAAATCAATCCAAATATCAATGAACATAATTTTTAATAAAGAAACTAAGAGCAAATTCTAAACTCTTCTGAATGTGTGTGTGTACATGTGTATAAATTGAGCCTAGAATCTTCTCAATTTTAGGAATAGGAGTAGCCATCATTTCCTGATCCTAATGTACATTATTGAGGTGTAATATTGAAATAATAAACACCAAGGAATCACAATACACACAATATTCATGAAGGAGTATAAGTGATTGTATGTTTCCTACTGTTAACCATGTGCAAAATAATATTCATCGTGGTCTTCCAATCTCAGACAACACAGAAGAGAATGTCAGTACAGACACCACACCATTTATATATGCAGAGACATTTAGGAAGTACAGATCCCTTCATTGGTCTATGGCACAGTCCTCCAGTGACTAATTTTTTCCTGAGGACTGGGGTTCAAACTCAGAACCTCCACCTTGACTCACTCCATCAGTCCGTTTTTGTGATTTTTTTTGTTAGATGCTCACAAATGTTTTGCCTGGGCTGCCTTCAAGCTGTGATCCTCCCAAATCTTGCCTCCTGAGTAGCTAGGAATACAGTCATAAGCCACAAGCACTCAGCCTACAGTGACTACTTGAAATCCTGAGTTCTAACAAATTAGCCTTGTGGATGTACTGTAACAAACAGCAGACCTCTAGCATTCAGAACAGAATGGCTATCATTAAGAAGTTGAGGGGCCAGGCACGGGTGGCATAACCCTGTAATCCCAGTTGCTGGAAAGGCTGAGGTCTGAGATCCACAGGATTAAGCTTCCAAACCAGCACTCCTAGGGAGTCAGGGAGACCCCACCTCAATATAAGCACAGCACCGTGGGCTGTTGGTGTGGCTCAAGGGGCAGAGTGCCTGCTTTTGCAACATGAAGCCCTGAGGCCAAACCACAGTCCTCCTACTAAAAGAGAAGGGCTATTTAAAATAACAAAACCCAAAAAGGGGTCAAGTGATTTTCTCAGCTTGCCTCTGCTGTGAAATGTGCACATAAGACAAATATTAAGCACCCTTTGAAAAAGTAAAAAGGATGAAATGCTGTTAGAACTGTACATTGAGCAACAAATACTTGATAATGCTCTTTAAAGATGAAGCTGCTGTTGAGGAATACAGACAGGGTAGAGAATATTTAGGGATTTATGGTTAGACCAAAGAGGTGCTGGACTAGGGGAGGCCCTGTTTGAACTTAAAGTACTTTCTAAATATTTGGAAAGCTGGGGGAGAAACAGATGGGCCCTACAGGAGGAAGGCAGCCTGGGGAGTGCATGACCCCAGATCCTACCATCTCCACACACCCGCTCACCTCCATGTCATCTACAACTAGGGAGAGTGTTAGGCATGTGCCCTGTCCTGACAGTCCCCTCCCACAACCACAAGGCAACTCACAAACTCCCAACTCCTAAAGCTGGAGGCCATCTCCAGTCCACCTGCCCTGTAGGAGGAGTAAGGAACACATAGCGGGGAGTCAAAAACCACCAATTACAAATGGCCTCCCTTCCCCTTCAGGATGCTGACCTGCATGCCCTACCCCTGGTTTTAGGGTGCCCACCATCCTCCTTATAATCTGCTTGAGTCTCACAATTCATTGGGAACAGAGGCTGTGGCAAAGTCACCTGAACATCCTCAACAGAGGAGACAGCCTGGAGATCAGTCCTAGATGATCTCCTATGGAGAGATTCAGTGAAAGATCTGCCCAACATTATTCAAGCCTGCCCCTTTCCCTCTGTTTCCATGTCTCATTGGGTGGTCTTTATGCTATGCATCCATTTGGACAGGTTTAAGGCCCTGAGTGACCTTATATCACAACAATCCATAGCTGAATAGCTGAGAAACTTTACAATGACAAGTTCTATGCCACAGCTGTAGGAAGGAGGACCTAATTCATCATCTAAGAGTTGTACCAACCTCACATTGAAGGTGATAGTGGATTATTAATTATAGAAGGAGGCTAGTATATATGTTAGAAGCTGAACTGTGTCACCCCCGACAAATTCACTGTTATTTTCTTTTAACACCCAGTGTTAGGGACTTCGTGAAACAGACACAAAGCAGCAATACTACTAGATTCAGGCACCTTGAAATTCTCCTGTTCTCTTCTTGGCTGCATGTAAAAGACTGATAGTTGGGCTAATGTCCAGGTAGAACTGTGACCAAAAGTGCAGAATTCACATAAGTGCCTCTAAAAGCAGTGGCAGCACCATCTTTGCTACCTAGCTGCAGGAACTGTCCCAACTTGCATGGCGCTAACCTGCTACATGCCCAGGGCACACGCCCAGTCCTAGCTGCCTGCAGCTCCCTCCCCATGGCCAGAAGAAACTGGAGGGCACCCTCCGCCAATCTCAAAACCTAGAGAGTGTTTGGACAAAGGAGTCCATGAAAGAAGACAGAAATGGGAGGCTTGCCTCAACAGCAGAGGCAGGTTTATGTCAGGATAAACTTGAGAGGACCCTAGTCAGAGGGAGAGACCAGAGTGCAGCCTCTAACAGGCTTGGGATTTATGGGGCTGTGCAGGGTGTTTTTGGGAGGTGGTCTTCGAGGCAGGTGTGCGGGACATTATGGTTCATGCGGGTGTGTTAGGGAGGGGTTGCATCTTTCAGCTCTGGACGGTTGGTGCATCGCTTTCTGGACACTGATGATTGACTGCGTCACTTAAGAGAAATGAAAAATGACTGCGGGAAACAAGGTGACTGCAGGTAAGGTGAGGTCAGAAATGTCAGAGTGGGGGGGCCAGCGGGTGATCCTTGAGATGCTGCCTGGTTTTAGGATGACCTTACTCTTGCTAAATTGAGGCGACCCCAGAGCAGCTGCCCTACAGGAGGCCGGGCCTGTACACTGGAGAGCACGCGGTGGGGAGAAGCACTCCCGCAGTCACGGACGCCCTCCCTTCCCCGTCACCATGCCACACGCACGCATTGTCCTTGCCTTTCCGGGTGTTCGCTTCCTTCCTAAGGGTCTCCCTGTGTACTGCAATTCACAGGGAGAAATCGGATGTGGAAAAACCACCTGAGCATCCCGGATCCAGGACTCATCTGAAGAGGATTCCAAGATAGCTGCAGATGGCGAGCTTCAGTTAAAGACCCAACCCAGATCGCAAAAGCCCGCCCTTTCCTCTCTGTATCTGTGCCTGATTGGACACTGCTCATGCCGATGCCTCCAATTGGGCAGCGATTTAAGTCCTGATTGACATTAGATACCATCAACCAATAGCTTAAAGATGTCAGAATGTCAAATTCTTTGCTGCGTCTTCTAGAGGGAGAAACTGCCTTCAAAATGGAACAGGTTTAAGGCTTCATATTGATAATTACAGGTTATGAATGATAGCAGGAGACTCAGATATGTTATTTTGGCAGGGAGGAAGATCAGAAAAAAACAGACTAGGCCTGAATCCTGATAAAGCATCAGGGAGGTAGGGATGGCACACCAGAGAGAGAAAACCTGAGGAATCTGAAAGTGAAGAAGGACACATAGCACTGGGAAGGGGAAAAGGTCACGTAGCACTAGGATAAAGTAGCCTATAAAAATAAATATAGCCACATATGTATTAGACCTTGCTTTTTGCTTCTGCTACCTGCTTTCAAGGGTAAATAACGTGAGAAAGCTTTGTTCTCCGGGCTCAGTCTTTGGACATAAGTCCCCAGAGTCTGTGCTGGCACAATAAAACGATGCTTCCTGCTTAATTGTGTCAGTGTTCTGTATCTCGGCCAGCAACTTCCTGCAACATTATGAGCTGAATTGTTTAAAAAAAAATTCATGTTGATTTTATGACACATAGTGTTACCAGCTAAGTGAAAGGTGCATCACAGGAGCAATACTTCTGGATTAAGAAAACCTTTAATTGTCCTTTTCTTCTGGTTGTTGGGCTAATGCCCAGCCAGTGCTGTGCCTGAAATTCCAGAATCCACAGAAGCGCTTCAGAAGAAGCACAACCACACTGCTGTGGATTGCACGAACTGACCCAACCTTCCTGGCACTAACCTGCTACTGGACACCATCTCTATGCCTCATGTCTACCACGTCACAATCGTTACTATCATTAACTTTATGACATAACTAAGCATCCAGAGGCCTTCCTGTGGCCATCTTGCTCTTTTTACTTTGTCACTAAGACACGGACCCTTTTGCATTCAGTTAAAATAATACCTCAGACTTGACAACTGTTTTTATGTATGTTTGTCAAATTCATAACAAATAACACTCCATTTAATTAGTGGTGCCCTAATCTAATTCACATACTTTGCTTACAACAGGAAAAATAAAGGACACTGTAAGTCACTAGAGAACACAATAGTAAAACAAAAATTACAATGTAAATTCAATGAGCGAGATCTCAGAGGTAACCATTCCATTCATTTACTCACATTTATGTGAGTAAATATAAAAAAAATAAAAGCAAATATGAAAAATAGAAAACCCACACCTTGATAGTTCAGACTTATAGGGAATATAAATGTATGTTATTAAATGACAGTGTCCAGAAGTGCATACAGCCTTTTAAGATAAACAAAATATTTTCTATACAGCAAGTGTAGAAGATATAGTTGAATGGCATAAAATTTCTCCAGCATTGAATACATGGACTGCAGTAGCAACATGCAGATTCCTTCTGAGTAGTGTAAAGTAAAAATAAATTTATGATCTGAGATTCTGGATTTGTGTAAGTTGGTTGCCAGTAGGTAGTAAAGTAAGGCCGATTCTGTTGGAGTCTGTACTGTAGGTCATTCAAAGAGTAAAGCCCTAGGACGGATCCAAGAAGGGTCTCTATATTAGAATGTGAGACTTGGTCCCACTTTAGTACTCTAATTTCTGTTGTGATTAGCTATTTTTTTTGATAGGGTCTTACAATTTTCCTCCACTGCCCTTGAACTGCAATCTTTGTGATCTCTGTCTCCACTGTAGCAAGAAGTACAAGTGTAAGAGTCCAGTGCATGGCTCCTTCTAATACTTAAATTTTCCTGATAGGAGTCAAGGTAAATGTCATGTGCAGGCATTTAAAAGGGAGAGCAGTGTCAGTACTCTAATATTTACTGTTTGATGAGTACAGGTTTAATAGAAGTATTAATGCCAGGAGAGTGGCATGACTCACAATGCAAGGAGGTGCTCCTATGCTGCTGTTGTCCTTAACATTAATTCAATTCTACATGTCAGTGACTATAGGAAAGGACCTGAATGTAGAGAATAAGATCCTGATGACCAAGTCATGGATGTCGAGTTTGGGGATCAGAATCAGGGGGATTTCTCATGAATTGAATAAGAGATCCTGTGCCATCTCACCCTATCTGACACTATATATATGGTGTTTTATGAGTCTGGGACCTGTAAGGATGTGACCTTGATCCTCACCCAGCAGTGTTTAAACAGGCAAATTTGTGGCTATTTCTTAAATGCTAATAGAAACCCGATACTTTACATAAGTGACCCCCACACTTAGACCTTGGAATAGAGAATTGATTAGACCTTAGGTCATCATAGCAGTTTGACAACTTTCTGTCCTTCCATCTCAGACAACACACCTCAGAACCTAAATATACAACCAACAGACATATCTACAAAGATTAATATCTGGCAAAAAAGGAACTATGTGTGCTATGTCTCATGGGAACATTTCCAGGAATGCCATGGAATCCTTTCAGTATGCCATGGATAGAGGTCAACTGAAAAATCACTGGATATCCATGTGGAGGGCAAGGATATGACTTAAGTGTTTTAGTACTTTCCCAACCAGTATGAGGTCAAGTTCAAACCATAGTACCATCCAAAGACATCAAAAGCTGTTTAGAACTGAGTGGGAGTGACAGAACAAAGTGAGGATTTTGTCCAAAGCTTATATGAAGACCACAATGAGGAAGCTGAAAGTAAGAGGATCACTAGTTTCAGGTAAGTGAGCTACATGGTGTGTTTTTTGATACTCTGGGCTACATTGCAAGATCCTGTATCAAAAACTAAAGTAGAATGCCAATGTGAGTCATGCCTATAATCCTAACTATGGAAAAGGCACAGTTCAGGACAACCATGGTGGAGGGCAGGCCCGGCAAATAGTTCACCAAACCCATTGGAAATACCCAACTCAAAACAGGGCTGAAGGTGTGGCTCAAGAGGTATAGCACCTACTTAACAAGGACATGACCCTGAATTCAAATGCAAGGACCACCAAAATAAATAAAAAGAAATGAGGTAAACAAGTAAGTGTAGGGCAAGTTCTATATTCTAGCTTCACTCTAGGTTTTATATATCCAGTACAACAAATAGTGTTAGCACCACCTAAGTTTCATATAGTGTCACATGCATGTGTTCTTTCACATTTGGACTTGTTTTGAAAGGAAAAAATTGTGAATTTAGGATAAAATAAAACTGCAAAAAGTTACATAAAAACTGGGTTACATATCTCATGTGTAGATCAAACTCATCACAAGTTTAGGTTTTCACCCCATCATCAAACTAAATATCAACGTATTTAATTTTTAATAAACAAATCAAATTGTAAACACCTATGGATGTATGTATGTGTTTGTATGTATGAATTAGCCCAGAAACTTCCGTGTTTTAAAGGTAGGAGTGCCCACCACTATCTGGCACTAGTATACATTATTAAGGTACAATACTGAAATAGTCAACACCAAAGAATGACAACACATTCAATATTCACAGAAGAGTGTATAAGAATATAAGTTTGCTATTGCTAACAATGTGAAACATAATATTCAATGTGTCCTGCTATTCTAAGACAACACACATGAGGACCTCAATATGGTTGCAGTAGATTTTATATAAGAAGAGATATTTAGAAAGTACAGATTACTCCAAAGCTTTTCAGCACAGTCCTCCAGTGACGTTTTTTTTCCTGAGGTACTGGAGTTTTAAATCACGACCTCTACCTGAATTCACTCCTAAAACCCTTTTGTGATGTCTTTTTCCAGTTAAGTTCTCACAAACAATTTGCCAGGGATGGCTTCAAGCTGTGATCCTTCTGCTCTCTGCCTCCTGAATAGCTAGGATTACAGGTCTGAGCCACTAGCATGCAGCCTCCAGTGACTACTTGAAAGCCTGGATTATAACAAATTTGCCTTATGGCAGTCTAACCACTAAGCAACTCTGCCAGCCGTGTTTTGTTTTGGGTATATCTGAGATATGGTCTCCTGAACTATTTGCCTGGACTGCCATCCAACAATCATCATCTGATAACTGTCCTGAGTAACTGGGATTACAGGCATGAGCCACCATTGCCATACTACTTTGTTTTTTCAGACAGAATCTTGCTATGCCTCTCAGGATATCTTTGAACAGACCTTGCAGCCCAGGCACCTGAAACTAGTGATAGTCCTACCTAGCTTCCTAAGTGCTGTGATGACCAGCCCCTGGCTCAATATAAGTTTTGTTCTGAGGCTTGGCATTACTTTTCAGTTTATAGATGACCACCTGTAGCAGGTTAGCCTCAGGCTGCTTGGGGCAGTTTCTGCAGCTGGGCAGCAAGCAGTGTGGTTTGTGCTGCTTTTGGAGGCCTTGTGTGAATTCTGCACTTAGCACAAGTACCTGTCTATGATGTGCTGCCGAAAAAAAGGAAAGCACAACTTCAAAGTTCCTTAATCAAATAATATTGTTCCTTTGACATGTGTTTTACTGATCCGCTAATACTGTGTACAAAAATTAACGCAAATTTTCAGGGTGGGACACATTTCTGCTCATAACATATACTAGCCTTCTTACTAATTCATATTCCGCTATCATCTTCAATAGTAGGGTAGTACACCTATTCTATGGTGAACTAGGTCTGCCCTACATAAGATGCAGTATTAAAAATGTCTTTGTGACTTTTCTCAACCATGCAGGTGTGGATTGTGCAATGTAACGTCACTCAGGGCCTCAAACCCTGTCCAATTGGGAGCACGGCATGTGGAGTGCCTAATCAGACACCGATACTGAGGGAAAGGGGTGGGCTTTAATGATGTTGGGCCGGTCTTTAACTGAATTTTACTGTCAGAGACCATCTGAAAATTATCTCCAAGCTTTTCCTCTGGTGACGATGTTCGGGTGTTTTCTCCACATTCTCTAATAGCCTAAGAATTCTAAGACTCAAACACATTATAGGGAGGAAGCTGGGCACCCTAGAACCAAGGACAGGACATGCAGGTCAGCATATTGAAGGGGAAGGGAGGCAGTTTGTAACCATCGGTTTGCATCACTCCACTATGTGTTCATGAGTCGTCTTGTAGGGCTGCCATTTGAAAAAGGAAAGGAATGAAATACCGTGTGTTAGAACTGTCCCACGAGCAAAACATAGTTGATAATGCTGAGGAAAGGGGAAGCCGGTGTTGGGGAATGAGGGTTGGGAGGAGAATATTTAGAGATTTATGGTTAGAACAAAGAAGCACTGGACTGGGAGGCGGTGGTGGTTGTATTTAGGACTGCTTTCCCTATATTTGGTAAGTTGGGGGCAAAAGAGGTTGACCCAAGAGGAGGAAGGCAGCCTGGGGTGAGCATGAACCACAGATCCTACCATCTCCACATGCCCGCTCACCTCCAAGTCATCTAAAAGTAGGGAGAGAGTTAGGCACGCGCCCTGTCCTTACAGCCCCTTCCACAGCCAGAAGGCGCTAAAGGTCGCGACCCCAACCACCAAACCAGAGGCGACCCTGGTCCAGCTGCTCTACAGGACTCACCGACACATAGGGGAGACGCCAACTACTTGCGACAAACTGCTGCCCTTCTCCTTCAGGACGCTGACCTGAACATCTTCTCCTTGGTTTTAGAGTTCCCAGCAACCTCCATGTAATTGGCTTGAGAATGACAATTCACAGGGCATCAGAGGACTTGACCTCCCCCAGCTCACCCCTCTGACAACTCCAGGTCTACCAATTCCTCCTGGAAGGAGTTTGTTCATGCAGTGGTTGTCTCAACTGTAACACATTCCATTGCAGGGAATATATCCTAATCCTCCAAACTCTGCCAAAAAAGCAGAGTGGGCAAGTGTTAATTTCCCTGGGCTTGGAGAAAAACAAAGGATTTTAAATATGAGCATCAGCACTCGAATGGACAAAGAACATTTATGGAGAGTAAATCTTGTGTATTCCCTTAAGAGGTTTATGGCACAAAACTCCAGTGACTACTTGACAGCCAGTGTTCTTAAAATTTGTCTTGGGGATGCTCTATACCAAATAGCAGAAGACCTGCAGCATGAACACAGCTGTCACAATGGCTATTATTAATATTTTTTAAATTTGGTTTCACTATATCATTTTATATTAGTATGCTGGGATTACATTGTGAAGCTTTCAAAAGTCCTTAGAATATATTAAACATATCATACTTGAATTCACCCCCTCCATCATTCTCCTTAATCCTTGCTCCCCCATTCCTGGACTTGTTTCAACAAGTCATTTCTCCATTTACCTAAATCTGTACACAGATTCATCCTCCTACATCCTTTCCCCACTTCTCCTCCTTCCCACTAGTACTAACTCTCCAAGGAGGACATGTTCTGCCCTCCTGTACTCCAATTTTGTAAAAGAAAAATGACATTTTTGTTTGTTTAAGGAAACAGTGAGTTTCCTTGTGACATTTTCATATATATGTATAGGCACATATATATATGTATATGTATATATAAATGAATTGGCTCATCTTCCCTCCACAATGGTTATTATCCTGAGGTTGGGAGGGTGGAGTTGGTGGTACACCCCTCTAATCCAGCTAATTGGAAGGCAGAGAACCAGAGGATCCAGGTTCAGGGCCAGTTTTAGCAAATAGTTGGGAGAACACACTTCCAAAATACTCCCAGCAATGCTCACTGCAGAGCACCTGCTATACAAGAATGATACCTTGAGTTCAAACCTGAATCATCTCCCCACCACCCAAAATAAAAGAAGTGGAAGAATAATCTGTGTTTGAGAGGACATGGATATAGCAAGAAGGGAGTCCTGGAACACTGATACTGAAAATAAATGTTAATTAAGTCATTTGGGAAAATATCTTGAGAGTTCTTCAAAAAAATTAAACGTTCAACTGCCATATAATCCAAAAATCACAGTCCTATGTATGCATCCATAACAATGGATATCAGAACATTCAAGATAGCTCCACTCATCTACCCATTTACAATGGAAACAAGTGCCTTTTACATGAGTGTGTAAATGGAGATTCCTTCCAGATGTTCTGACAGGCTCCAAATCCACACCTCAGGCTGCTCATGGGCTGCTATTTATGAGAAACCCCAAGGGACCAGACACAGGGTAGCTGTCACACCTGATGACTTTCAGTTCTGAAGCCTGGACCAGAAAAATCTGAGAAGACATTCTGATAAATTAGGTGCCTATGCCTAGGCAAAAGAAAAGCACATCTTTTTTTATACAGAACGGCAGGTGATTCTTCTCTGCCTTTGTCTATTCTATTTGTGACATATTCATGAATAGAAAAAAATCAACCATCCTATGCAAATCCTGTCTCCAGTACTTGCAGGAAAAACTATAAAATGCTGTTTGAACTGTACCATGAGTAAACAATAGTTGATGATGCTGTGGAAAGATTAAGCTTGTATGTGGGAATGCAGGGTGGAAGAAGGATCTTATCGGCAGACCTAATAAGACCTTCTTGGGGGGTGGTGGAATGGATTATGACACTGCTTTCCACATATTTGGAAAACTGGGGTCAAAAGAAGCTTGAGTTTTGGACCCAAGAACCAGACTCCTGAGATTCCATATGTTCGGTCCAGCCCCTCATCTGTAAATGCCAAATAAAGAGTCATGGTGAAGGTAGAGAAAAGAGGTTTATTACACTGCTTGGGACCTGCCATGGGAAGAGGCAGAGTAAGCACTCAGCTAATCTTTGGCCATCTTCTGGATACAGAAGTGAACTATATCTTTTAATAGACAAAAGAAGTGGTGACAGGGGACAAAGTTATGCATAGTTAAACAGTCGCAGTCACAGGTGTGTTCTGGTTGCCATTTATCTCAGTCCAAGGGTTCCCAGAGCTGCTCCAGAAAAGGTGTTATTGATGTCATTACTGGAGGGCAGCAATCTGGTTCCATGAGATAATTAATCCTATTCCAGGGTACAGCCCCATCATTGTAGGTAATTGTCCTCATTTGGAGGGATGGTATGTCCTTCACTGTCCACTGTTCCTTTAAGGAAGCTTCAGTCCCTTGTTGTAAAGACATTATCAGTGTTACTGTAAAGGAATGGCTTGGAGCAAAGAGAGATTCAAAATGGAGGCAGGGATGTCAAGCTTCTACTGTTTTCAGTTAATGTGTGGGCCCAAGAGAGGAGTCAGTGCTCTTTAGCAAAAGCGACTTGAGTGCCTCTTGCAAAACCAGATGGGCCCAACAGGAGGAAGGCTAAGTAGGAAACACATGGACTACAACTCCTACCATCTTCACACATCTGCACACCTCCACATGATCTCGGGGGACCCGAGGGTTGGGGCAGATGTGCATAGGTGGCTCCATGGGAGGTAAAGTCACACAGAGACCCTCCAGGACACACGTCCAGACCTACCTGCCTGCCAGACCCCTCCCCACAGTAGGAAGGATCCTAGCGCACCCACCCCAATGCCTCACAGCTAGCGGGTGTCAGGAAAAAGGTGTCCAGGAAAGAAGACAGAAACACGAGGCTCGGCTCAACAGCACAGGCAGGTTTATGTCAGGATAAACCTTAGAGGACTCTAGTGAGAATGACAGACCAGAGTTAAACAAGTAAGTGTGGCCCATGTTCTAGAGCCCATCCTCACTGTAGGTGTTACATATCCAGTACAACAAATTGTATTAGTAGCACATAAATTTCACATATTATCACATGCACGTGGACACATTTTGAAAAGGAAAAATTGTGAATTTAGGAGAATATAATAATGGACAAAGGCACAAAAAACTGTTACAAACTTCAGTGTGTAGGTGAAACTCACTACATGTTTTAGCTGTGAACATACATAACTATTAATAAACAAAAGCAAATTCTAATCTCATCTCAATGTGTGTGCCTGTGTGTGTATGAAATTAGCTTAGAAACTTGTCAATTTTAAGAATAGGATTAGATATCAATAACTGATTCTAATGTAAAATATGAGGTATAATATTCAAATAATAAACATCAAGGAACCACAATACATATCATATTAATAGAAGAACACTTGTGAAGGTAAGTTCAGATAGTTAGTTATCCAGGTGAAAAATAACATTAAACGTGTCCTGCCTATCTCAAGACAGCATACCAAATGCCAAAGCATTTATAGGTGCAGAGACATTTAGGAACCAAAGATCCCTTAAGTGGTGTATGACACAGTCCTCCAGTGATTACTTTTTTGTGGCACTGGGATTTCATCTCAATACCTCCACCTTGAGTCATTCCAACAACCCTTTTTGGTGATGGGTTTTTAGAGTTAGGGTCTCAAAGATGATTTTCCTGTTTGGTTTCAAAGTGTGATCCTCAGACCTCTGCCTCCTGAGTAGCCAGGATTGCAGGCGTGGGCCACCACTACAAACCCATTGCACACACCCACTCCTAGTTGCCTGCCAGCCCCCTCCTCACAAGCTGCAGAAACTGAAGGGCACCACCCCCCAATTCCTCAAGCGAGAGAGTGTTGGGACAAAGGAGTCCATGAAAGAAGACAGAAATGGGAGGCTTGGCTCAACAGCAGAGGCAGGTTTATGCCAGGAGGTCACGGCTAATGCAGGTGTGTTTAGGGAGGGGTTGCATCTTTCAGCTCTGGATGGTTGGTGCATCACTCACTGGACATGACGGTCCTTGGGGAATTGGGGGACTGCACCCTTCAGGTTCTGCAGGCTTTGAGGAGGGGGCTGGCAGGCAACTAGGAGTGGGTGTGTGCAATGGGCTTGTAGTGGTGGCCCACACCTGTAATCCTGGCTACTCAGGAGGCAGAGATCTGAGGATCACACTTTGAAACCAAACAGGAAAATCATTTGTGAAACCCTAACTCTAAAAAACCCATCACCAAAAAGGGTTGTTGGAGTGACTCAAGGTGGAGTTATTGAGATGAAATCCCAGTGCCACAAAAAAGTAATCACCGGAGGACTGTGTCATACACCGCTTAAGGGATCTTTGCTTCTTAAATGTCTCTGCACCTATGAATGCTTTGGCACCCATATTGAGGTCCTTATGTATGCTGTTTTGAAATAGGCAGGACACATTTAATGTTATTTTTCACCTGGATAACCATCTGAACTTACCTTCACAAGTGTTCTTCTATTAATATGATATGTATTGTGGTTCCTTGATGTTTATTATTTGAATATTATACCTCATATTGTACATTAGAATCAGTTATTGATATCTAATCCTATTCTTAAAATTGACCAAGTTTCATACACACACATGCACACACATTGAGATGAGATTAGAATTTGCTTTTGTTTATTAATAGTTATGTATGTTTACATTTGGACTGATTTTGTGGAAAAAGCTAAAATCTGTAGTGAATTTCATCTACACACTGAAGTTTGTTACACAGTTTTTTTCATCTTTGTCCATTAGTATATGCTCCTAAATTCACAATTTTTCCTTTTCAAAACATGTCCACATGCCTGTGATACTAGGTGAATCTTATGTGCTACTAATACAATTTGTTGTACTGGATATGTAAGACCTAGGGTGAGGATGGGCTCTAGAACTTGGCCCATACTTACTTGTTTGACTCTTATTTATTTCTTTTATTTATTTAGGTGGTACTTGGGTTTGAACTCATGGCCTCATGCTTGCTATGCAGGTGGTGTACCTCTTGAGCCACACCTCCACCGCTGTTTTCAGTTAAGAATTTACAAGATTGCATTTCATGAACTTTTTAGCTATACTGCTCTCCATCATATTTGTCCTGAACTCTGCCTTCTGAGTAGCTCAGACTATAGGCCAGACCAACCATGGCCATTCTGTTTGGTTTTGGAGACAGGATCTAGCTATGCTGCTCAGGGTACCTGAAACTAGAAATCCTCCTCCAGTTTCCTGAGTGTAATGATGACAGGTTCCTGGTTCCATATCAGGTTTGGTAAAACTCTTGTCTTTGGTTTTTTATTTATATGTAGTTCTACACACATTTTTATCTTTCTGGCTGGTACTTTGGTTGGAACATGAGCTCATACTTTCTAGATTAGTATGTTAACAATTGAGTCAGGCCCCCTGACTTCTAGGTGGATACCCAGGGATTTTTGAGTTGATCTCTATCCATGACATACTAATATGATTCCACAGTATGCCTGGAAATGTTCCAATGAAGACCTGGAATCCACAGTTCATTGGTGGCAGGATATTAATCATTGTAGATCTGTATATTGGTTGCATATTAAGGTCCTGATGCATGGTGCCTGAGATTGGCAGGACAGAAAGCTATCAGACCAGTATGATGACCTGAAAGGCTACTGAAATATCCATTTCAAGGGCCCAAGTGTATGTGTGTGATTTATGCCAAATGTTGAATTTCTATTAGTATTTCAGAAATAGCCACAATCACACCTCTAAAATACTTCTGGGTTAAGTTCACAATCACATCCTTAAAGGTAACTGATTCCTAAAACATTGTGCATAATGTATAGAGCAGGATGTGTGAGACAGCACAGGACATCTTATTCAATTCAAGAGAAGTCCCCATGATTCTGGTCTCCAAGTTTTCATTCCCTGATTTGGTCTGCATGCCCTTTCTCCCTACATTCATGACTTTGCAAAGTTAACTGAGTTGAAGAAGTGAATTACTGATAAGGGCATCTTTCCAGATTTTGGGTCATACCACAATCCTGATTTTAATACTTGCCTTAAAGCTGTATTCATCACACAGTAAATATTAGAGTACAGATGCTGTTCTTCCTTTTAATTGCCTGCTCATCACATTGACCTAGGCTCTTACCAGAGTAATTAAATATTTGAAAGGCTCAGATGCTGGTGGCCCACACCTGTAATTCTTGTGGCAGAGGAGGAAGAGAACAGGAGGATTGCAGTTCAAAGGAGCAGGCACATATTGTAAGAGCCTATCTCAAAAATACCTAACCCTAAATTAACTGTATTTGTTATGAATTTGACAGATATATGTCTGAACAGTTGTTCAGGCTGTACCTGAATAGACAGCATCCATGTCTTAGTGACAAAGAACTCATGGCCTACACCTTAAGCCCTTGAGCACTCCACTAGCCCTTCTTTGTGAAGGTTTTTTTTATAAGATAGGCTTTTGGGAACTATTTGCCTGGACTGGTTTTGAACTGTCATCCTCCTGATCTCTGCATATGAGTAGCTCAGATTACAGGCATAAGTCACCAGCCCCTGTAAGAAGTGAATTTTTGATAAGGGAAATAACATAAGTGGAGCTCCCCTCTGGATTGAAGGGATGTGCTGCAGGGGCGACTTGTATTTCTCTTTCACATAAGTGTCTTATAGCTGTACTCTTAAAAAATAACCATTACAGTGCTGATACTGCCTGTACTATGAAAGGCCTGCTCATAACATTTGACCTTGGTATATATCAAGGAAATTAAATTTTTGAAGATGTACAAATCAACAGTCTGACCACAGAATTTTTTCACAAAGGAGGGATGATTATATTAAAAGATATCAAAGTGTTTCACAAATTTATTCACAGCTGTGGCCTCATTCATGTTCAGAATCCAAGAGAGAAACAATATTAAAATAATAACTATCATTTCTTTTTTGTTTGTTTATTTGCAATACTGAGGTTGGAACTCAGAGCCACTCCAGCAGACCTAATTGTGTGATGGAAATTTCAAGCGAAGGTCTCAAGAACTATTTTCCAGAGCTGAAATAGAACCCTACCCTCCTGATCTCTGCCTCCTGAGTTGCTTGAGCCACAGGCGCCTGGGTGAAACATTTCTTACAGCAGCACAGGCTTTCAAAGCTAGAGAAATGTGGTATCATTTCTAGATTTACATATCCTTCCTGCAGAGAAAACTCTATGTGTCTCCGAAAAGGCCATATGAGCTTCTGAGGACTGTCATTGAATAGCACAAAATTATTTTCCTCAGACTATTCTAACTGAATGGGTCCGGATCTGCGTGAGGAAGCAAACAGCGAAATGGCAACAGGAACGCTTCTTGACGCTTAGCTTGCGTCAAAAAGGTGGCCATGGTAACGATTGTGACACACTAGACTTGCAGCCTATGGATGGCGTCCTGTAGGAGGTTAGTGCCAGGCAGGTTGGGCCACTTCGTGCAGCCAGACAGGACTGTGGTTTGCACTGCTTCTGTAGGCGTTGATGGGGATGCTGGGGTTTCTTCCACAGCGCTGTCAAGGCATTAGTCTAATAAGCTGTCTTTCACCTGCAGCCATAGAACAAATTAAAGGTGCCTAAATCCAGGTGTATTGCTCCTATTACGCCTGTTTCATTAGCCACTAACACTATGTGTAAGAAAATCCACGTGAATTTTTCAGTTTACAACGTATGCTAGCCTCCAGCTATAATTCACAATCCACAATCATCTTCACTACGAGGGTGGTACACCTGTTCTATGATGAAGCTAGGTCCTCCCTCTCAATGCTGCAGCCTCGGACTTGTCATTGTCGCCTTGCTCAGCTATGCAGCTTTGGATAGGTGCAATCTTATGTCACTCAAGAACTCAAGCCCTGTCCAATTGGAGGCACGGCATGAAGACTGTCCAATAAAACACAGAAACGGGCAAAGAAAAAAAAAGTCTATGGCTTCTTGAATTTTCAGACTTAAGCAGTTTATAGGGAGGACTCCAGGCACCCTAAAATCAAGGATAGGGTACAAACGTCAGCATCCTGAAGGTAGGGAGGCAGTTGTAGACAGCAGTTTACATCTCCTGACTATTTGTTTGTGAGTCCTCCTACAGTGCAAAAGGACGGGGGTTGTCTCTAGTTTGGGGGCTGTGGAGAGGACGACCTTCAGCGCCTTCTGGCTGTGGGAGGGGCTGACAGGACAGGGCGCATGCCTAACGCTCTCCCTACTTGTAGATGATGTGGAGGTGAGCAGGCATGTGGAGATGGTAGGATCTGTGGTTCACGCACACCCTAGGCTGCCTTCCTTCTGTGGGGCCCACCTGTTTTGCCCCTAGCTTTCCAAACAGTGTAGAAAGTATTCCTAAATGCAAATACCACCACCCCAAGTTAAGCGCCTCTTTCATCTCATCATAAATCCCTAAATATTCTCCTCCCAACCCACATTCCCCAACACCGACTTTTCCTTTCCACAGCATTATCAACTCTCTGTTGCTCATGATACATATCTGACAGTACTTCATCGTTTTTCCTTTATCAAAGGGTGCTTAATATTTAACTGTGTACATATCATATGACAGGAAGTCAGAGAAGAATCTCTTGACCCCCTTTTGTTTTCTGTTTGCATAAATTTTACTTCTCATTTTGGCTCATAGGCAGTGGTACCTAATCAGAACATTTGGGTCATCTGGCAGTTCAGTTCTGACCCAGGTTTACAGATCTGACTGACTTCAGGTGCCCAAAGCTGCCCTGTGTCTGGTCTTGGCATTTTTAGTAGCCTGAAACCTCTCCTTAGGAGCAGACTGAGGTACTGGTTTGGACTCTATCAAAGCATCTGGGAATAATCTCAGTCTATACACTCATTTCAAAGTCACTTTACTTGTTTCTGTTTCTTTCTTGCTGTGAATAGTGCTATAGTTAACATAATTGACTGCCTTCTTGCACATCCTGATATCCATTATTGGGATGAATACTTAGAATCGTGCTGTTAAGTTTATTTGATAATTCAATGTTTAGCTTTTTGCAGAACCTTCAAGTCATTTTCCTTTAAATGGTTGTAATAAAATTTATTCTCACTAACAGTTTAACAGTGGTCCATTCTTGGTATATCCATGTCCTCTCAAACACATATTATCGTTTAACTCCGTATTTTGGAAGGAAAGCTGGAATTAGTAAGAGGACTGTGGTTTGACAACAGGTCTTCATTCTTGCAAAGCTGGCACTCTACCCTTTGAGCAACACCATCAGTCCAGGTTGCTGTCCTTGTTTTGGATGTGTGGTCTCCTGGAATGTCTGGCAGTGTTGGTCTGGAAGCTTAGTTCTTCAGATCTCAGTTCTCAGCCTTTCCAGTAACTAGGATTTCAGGGTGTTCCACTGGTTCCCTGCCCCTCAACTTCATAATAGCCTTTCTGACCTCTGTGTTCAGAATGCAGGTGGTCTGCTGTTTGGTACAGTACATCCAGAAAGCAAATTTCCTATAATCCAGGCTGTCATGTAGTCACTGGAGGCCAGGTGCTATTGGCTCATGCCTGTAATCCTAGCTAATCAGAAGGCAGAGATCAGGAGGATCAGAGTTTGAAGTCAGCCCAAGCCAATAGTTTGTGTGATGCTAACTTGAAAGAACCCATCACAAAATAGGGTTGTTGCAGTGACTCAAGATGGAGGTCCTGAGGATAAATCCAAGTACTGCAAGATAAATGGAGCAGTCTTTGGAGGACTGTACCATAAACCTCTTAAGGGATCTCTGCTTCCTAATAGTCTCTACACATGTAAATACTACTGTGACCATGTAAAGGTCCTCATGTGTGTTGTCTGAGATTGGCAGAACAAATTTAATGTTGATTTCATGTGGTTAACAGTAGGAAACTTACATCCACATATGTTCCTTCATGAATATTGTGTGTATTTTGAATCTTTGAATCTTTGGTGGTGGACATTTATGGAAATTATAGAATTTCTATTAGTAATAAGAAATAGCCACTAACTTGCCCAGTCAAAACTCTCCTATGGGTGAGACTCCTAGACCTAGCCTCAATGATCACTAACTCTAGGACACCATGCATAATGTTTAGAGCTGCACGGGTGACAGCACAGGATAGCTTATACAATTCATGTGAAATTCCCATGATTCTGGTCTCCATTCCTCCCATGCCTTGGTCATCAGGCTCTTTCTTTCTACATTCATGTCCTTCCCCATAGTCAGTGGAGGAAGAGATGAATCATTGGTAAGGGCCATAGCAGAAAAGGAGCACCCCTGTGGATTGTGGATAATGGGCTAAGGTCACCTCTTATTTCTGTTTCCAATTCCTGACTTAAAGCTGCACCCAAAAATCAGTAAACATTGCAGTACTGACATTGTTTCTCCTTTCAAATTGGAAAACATACATTTGACCATTGCTCCTTCCACCAAAGATACTAAATATTTGAAGCAATCACACCACACTAGTGGCCAGAGACTTCTGCTTTCATTCAGATTTTGAAATTTTGTTACATCTTTGAAAGGGAGTGCCTACATGATTCCCCAAAAACCTCAGGAAATGAGTGACCAGTACACTAACTGCTTAAATACATACAATTGTACCAAATTGCCACTTAAGCCCATTCTATATGATTATACTGTGAAGTAATGAAACAGACTGCTGTTTTCCCCTAGAGCAAGTTTAAATGAGCACAACTAACAGTAATGAAAACCATTTTGTTATCCTAACAGAAAAATTTTCCAGTTAGTATTGGGGGCCAGTTTGTCTACTCAGATGTTGATCCAGAGGCCTTACACTATAATTTCTCTTCCTCTCCAATAGAGGACACTCTCTTATAGACCTGACATGGGTAGAAGTTTTTTCATGGGCATGATCTGAGACAAACAGGAAGGGTGCTGATTCATCAGACTTGAGAGAGGAGCATTGATTTGCAGAGCTCTATGCATATCAGCATGGAGACATTTGAAAACCCAGTCTTCTTAGACCAATAGTAGGTGCAGAACCAAGGACCTGTGCCTCTGTGGGTGAGAGTGGATGCAGAAGGGTATCCATAGGTCTCCATAGGTCGAGTCAAGACCCAGATATAATTATGGGGTCTACTCTGCTCTGCCCTGGGGCTTGACCACATGAATTAACCAAAGTCCAAGTTCCAAAAAATCTGCCTTCTTTTACAACTCACTGGAACTTGCATAAATGAAAAATCAGAAATCTCACCTTTAGTGTCATTTTCCGCTAGTTCAAAAGAATCTACATGTTGCTACTGCTGTTATTGTTTTATTCACCTGTCCCTAGTACTCAAGGTTTAAGTCAGGTACAAGACCTTATCCAAGACTTACAAGTCAACAGTCTGAATAGAGAGATTTTTATCACAAGGAGGAGCCATGGTTACACAAAGAAGGACATGAAACTATTTCACACATTTACTGACAGGGTGTCATCTCACAGAATACATCACTCTAGCCCCATCTGCAGTTGTGGTCTGTCTTGTTCACAGTAAAAGAGAGAAGCAATATTAAAGTTAGAAATATCATTTCTTTTACCAGAGTAGGTTTCAGTGCTAGAAAATTTGATGTCATTCAACTATATTCTTGTACCTACCATGGAACACAGAAAATCCTTTGTGACCTAGAGTGAGGTCATATTAGACTTCCACTTATATATGACGACCTGTAGCAGGTTCACACCAGGGACATTAGGGCAGTTTGTGCAGCTGGGCAGCAAGCTGTGTTGTTTGCGCTCCTTTTGTAGTCACTTGTGTGAATTCTGCACCATTAGTCAACATTCAGTCTTTTTATATGCAGCCAAAAAAAGAAAAAGGCAAATTCAAGATGCATTAATCCAGTAATATTGCTCATTTGACTAACACTGTAACACTGTTAGTAACACAGTCACTAACACTGTGCTAAAAAATCAATGTGAATTTTTTTGGGGGGCACAGTTCACCTCATAACATATACTAGCCTCCCTGTATAATTAATTCATCATCCAGTATCATCTTCAATATGAGGTCTGTGCACCTGTTCTATGATGAACTAGGTCCTCTCTCCAAATTTGCAGCATGGAACTTTATGGTGACCTTTTTCAGTTATGCAGCTATAGATTGGTGTGATGTAATGTGACTCAGTTCCTAAAGCCCTGTCTGACTGTCATAAAATAGGCACTCTACCCCTTCAGCCTCACCATCAGTCCATTTTGCCATGGATATTTTGGAGGTGGGGTCTCCCAGATTCTCTGGGATGCTGGTCTGGAAGCCTTATCCTCTGGATCTCAGATTTCAGCATTTCAAGTCACTAGGATTACAGATTGGGTCATGGGCGCCTGGAGCCTCAACTTCATAATAATATCCATTCTGACCTTGTGTTCAGACTGCAGGTGAATTGCTGTTTGGAACAGTACATCTCCAAGGCAAATTTATTACAATCCTGGATTTCAGGAGGTCATTGAAAGCCTGGAGTTGGTGGCTCAAATCTAAAATGTAGCTTTTCAGGAGGCAGACATCAGGAGGATCACAGTTTGAAGTCATCCCAGGCAAATTGTTTGTGAGACCCTAACTAGAAAACAAAAAAAAGGTTTTGTGAGTGACTTCCGAGGAGGTCCTCAGTTAAACAGTAGTACCACCAAAAAAAATTTCACTTAGGAATGTGCCCAAAACCTCAGAAAGGATCTGTGCTTGCTAAATGTCTGTACATATAAATGCTACTGCCCCCATATTGAGGTCCACATGTGTGTTGTCTGAGTTTGCAGGACACACTTAATGTTAGTTTTCACAGAGGCAACACTAGGAAATTTATACTCATTTTTGTTGTTCTATGAATGTTGTGTGTATTGAGATTCCTTGGTGTTTATTATTTCACTATTATAACTCAGTAGTGTACATTAGTGTCAGGTGATAGGGACACTGCTCTTCTCACAATGAAGGAGTTTCTAGGCTGATTTCATACACACACATACAAACACAACAAGCACACACACATTCAGATGAGTTTTTCCAGTTGATTGTAGTTTCTTTATGAAAAATTAATTATGTTGACTTTTAGATTTATTTTGGGCAAAACATAAACTCATGATGAGTTTTACCTATACATATGAGATACATAACCAATTTTTTATGTGTCTGTGTCCATGTTTATTTTATCCTAAGTTGACAATGTTTCCTTTTCAAAACATATCCACAAGTGAAACAACACAGGCATGTGACACTATATGAAATTTAGGTGCTGCTAATTCTGTATCTTTTACTGTACTTACAAGACCTAGTGTGAGGCTTGGCTTTATAACTTATCCCTCAGTTACATGTTTGCCTCTTACTTAATTCTCTTTCATTTGGTGGTACTGGGTTTGAATTCAATGCCTCATTCTTGGTAGGCAGGTGCTCTAACTCTTGAGCCACACTTCCAGCACTGTTGTGAGTTAGGAATTTCCAAAATGGGGCTTTGTGAATTCTTTGTCTGGACATGTTTGGAGACTTTTCTGACCTAGGGCTTCACAACTAACTGTCATCAGGTGCCCACAGCTGTCCTGGGTCTGGATCTCTTGGCATATCTAATGAATAGCAGCCCCTGGAACCTTTCCTGTGAAGTTGTCTGAGGTGTGGGTTTGGAGCCTCTAAGAGCAGATGGAGGAATCTCAGGCTATCCACTCATGTCAAAAGCTCTTTCTTTCCACTTTTTACCTGCTGTGAGTACTGGTAAAATTAACATCATAGAGCTGCCTTCTTAGTCATCCTGAAATTTTTTCTTTGGATGCATACCTATAATTGTGGTTTGGGGATCATCTTGAAGTTCAAAGTTTAGCTTTTTAAAGGATCTCCCGTTTGTTTTCCAAAATGGCTGTATTACAATTTATTTTCCCCAGTAATATACCAGGGCTCCATTCTTGCTATACTCATGTCTTCTTGAACATGCTATCCTTTATTTCTTATGGTGGATGAAAAGCAGAAGTTAGCAGAAACTCTGGTTTGAAAGCATGGCTTCATTCATGCAAAACAGTCACTCTACTCCTTGAGGCACATCACCAGATCACGATGCTGTGGTTATTTTAGATGTGGGGTCTCCCAGCCTCTCTGGAATTGCTGGTCTGGAAGCAAGACAGTGACACAACGGCTTCTGGACACTAAGCTTATGTCATAAAGTTGGCGATGGTAATGATTGTGACACCTCAGACTGCTGGCATAGAGATGGTGTCCTGTGGCAGGTAAGCACAGGGAAGGTTGGACCAGTCAGTGCTGTCCTACAGCAGAGTGGTTTGCGCTGCTTCTGATCCACTTCTAGAATTTTGGGCATGGCAATGACAGGGCATTAGCCCAACAACTAGAAAAAAAAGAGCAATTAAAGTGTCCCTTAATCTTGAAATGTTGCCCTGGGAAGACACTTTCAAGTAGCCACTAACACTATGTGTTAGAAAATCAACATGATTTTTATTCTGAGGGACACAATTCAGCTCATAGCATATACTAGCCTCTTGCTATAATTCATAAACTGCTATCATCAATGCAAGGTCAGTACACCTGTTCTCTCATGAAGGCAGGTGCTCTCCCAGGAAGCTGCAGTGGAGAATTTGACATTCTGACATCTTTCAGCTAGTGGTTAGTGTGATTGAATGTCAGTCAGGACTTCAATGACTGTGCCATATACCTCTTAAGGGATCTGTTATTCTTAAATGTGTATAAATTCTGCTTGGACAATATTAAAGTCCTGTGTGTTGTCTAGATTTGCAAGGACAAATTGATTGTTATTTTTCACATGGTTATAAACAGGAAACATACATCCACATAGGTTCTTTCATGACTATTGTGTGTATTGAGATTCCTTGGTGTTTATTATTTCAGTATTATACCTTAATAAAGTGCATTAGTGTCAGGCAATGATGGCTACTCCTGTTCATACAATTTAAAGTATCTAGGCTAATTTCATACACACACACACACACACACACACACACACACACATGCTTTTAGGTTGTTGATTAAAAATTATATGTGTTGACATTTGGATTGATTTTGGTGGAAAATTTAACTTGTGATGTGTTTTATCTACACAGCTTTGATATGTATCCCAGTTTTATATGTTCCTTTCTACACTTTTATCCTAAATTCACAATTTATCCTTTCCAAAACATGTCCACATGTAAAACAACAAATACTTGTGACAATATATGAAACTTAGGTGGAGCTAATACTACTTATTTTAGTGGATATTTAAGCATAAGCATGAGGCTGGACTCCAGAACACACCAAAACCTTTATTATTTACCTCTTATTTATTTATTTATTTATTCCATTTGATATTTTCTGGGTTTGACCTCATGAAATCATGCTGCTTATGCAGATGCTGTACCTCTTGAGACATGCCTGCAGCCCTGCTTTCAGTTGGGAATTGTCAAGATGGCATTTTCTGAACTATTTTCCTGGACTTCCCTCCAACCATGATTGTCCTCCACTCTGCCTCCAGAGTAGCTAAGCTATTATTCCTGACCCTCCATTGCCACACTACTTTGGTTTTGATACAGGATCTTGCTATGTAGCCCGTGGTATCACAAAACACAACAGGTAGCTCAGGTATCTGAAACTAGTGATCCCCCTTTCTCTAGTTCCTGAGAATGGTGATGACAAGTCCTTGGCTCTCTATAAAATTTGACCAAAGTGTTGACTTGTTTGGTCACTCACAATCAGTTCTACATTTTTGATGTCAAAACTTTGAACTTGAGCTCATGCTTGCTAGGAGAGTTCTCTTCCAATTGAGCAGGGCCCCCTGCCATCTACTCAGACTTACAGTTATTTTTCAGTTGAGATTTCTGTGACATACTAATGTTCCATGTGATACCAGGAAATGTTCACATGAAGACATACATCACATGATTTTTTAATGGAGGTTATTTGTTATTGTAGACATGTCTGTTGGTTGCACATTTCTGTCTTCAGGTATGTGTTGTCTGAGTTTGCCAGGACACAACGCTTTCAAACCAGTATGACAACCTGAGCAGCTACTAATTGCTCCATTTCAAGGGCCAAGGATAGGGGGCATTTATGCAAAATATTGGATTTCAATTAGTATTTAAGAAATATCCAAAATCACCCTCTAAAGACACCAGTGGGTGAGGTTCAAAGTCATGTCATTAATGGTCACTGACTCCTAAAACTCCAGGCATAATGTATAGAGCAGGAAGGGGGAGACAGCAGAGGATATCTTATTCAATTCATGAGAAGATCCCATGATTCTGGTCTCCAAACATTTATTCTCTGACTTGATCATCAGGCTATTTCTTTCTAAATTGAAGTCTTTCCCTACAGTCACTTAGATGAATAAATGAATCACTGGTAAGAGCAATAGGAGAAAAGGAGCACTACTAAGGATTGTGTGTCATACCAGGTCACCAGCAATATCTCTTTCTAATACCTGCTTTAAAACTGTACTCATAAAATAGTAAACATTAATGAGGCCCTGCTTGCTCACACCTGAAGTTTTGCTACTCAGGAGGCAGAGATCTGGAAGACACTCGTTCAAAGCTATCCCACACAAGTAGGTTGCAAGACGCTATCTTGAAAAATCTGTCACAATAAGAGTTACTGGAGTGGCAAAAATTGGAGGATCTGAGATCAAGCCCCAGTTCTGGGGGAAAAAAACCTCAGTAAACAATAAAATACTGATAATGTTCTTTCTTTGAAATGCCTTCTTATAACCCTTGACCTTGCTCCTCTCAGTTATTTGAAGGAGCAGGGCCCTGGTGACTCATACCTATAATCCTCGCTACTCAGGAAGAAGAGATCAGAAGAATCACAGTTACAGAGCAGCTGGGGCAAAAAGTTGATAAGCCCCTATCTTGAAAATGCCTAACCCCAAAAAGAGCTGGTAGAGGGGTCAAGTGGTAGAGCATTTGGTGAGCAAGCAAGAAGCCTTGAGTCCAAATCCCAGAATCCCCTAAAAATTTGCATAGTATTCCAGCACACAACATGTGGCCTGTAATACCACATTCAAGTTTTAGAGTTTATACAACCAAATAATATGTGTTAACTCCTACTATTTTTCAAAGCTTTAATGTAACGTCTTGGATAAAGGGTGCTCACATAATTCCCCAAAATCATAGGGAATTACTTATCAGTGAGTCTCTAATGAGATAAATTGTTGAAAACATTTTATATGATCATACTGAGAAGACATGAAAATGGTGATTGGTTGCTGGAGAAATAGCCATGTCTTTTTGTCACAACAAGGCAGGGTGCTGATGCCTCCTTGCTGACTGATGAGCTCTCTGCTCTGGAGCTCTTTGCAGATCAATGTGGGACTGTTTGATTTCCCAGTCTCTCTGGACCAAAAGCAGGTGCACCACATCACTAACCATGACCTGTGCCTCTGTTTGAGTGAGGGTGGGTGCAAAAGTTCTTCACAGATAGCAATTAAAGAGTACCAGGGGGGTACCAAGAGCCACATGTACAAGAACACATTTGTGTGATACTATCTGAAACTTAGGTTGTGGTAATACCTTTTGATTTGCAGGATATGTAAGACCTAGAGTGAGGCTAAGCCCTAGAACAAGTCCCACATTTTCTTGTTTGCCTCTTATTTATTTATTTATTTAATTTTGGTGGTACTTGAGTTTGAACTCAAGGACTCAGGACTTCATGCTTGCTAGGCATGAACTCTACCTCTTGAACCATACTTACAAGATGGGTTTGTGAACTATTTGCCTAGAATGCCCACCAACCCTGATTGGCCTGCATTCTGCCTCCTGAGTAGCTATGAATTTAGGCCTCTATTCCTCTTACTGTTTTATTTACCTCACCAAAGTACACCATGTACCAGTCACCTTCACTTTCCTTCCAGAACTTAACCAAGACTTAGATGTCAGAAGTCTTACCAGAGGGTTTTTTCACAAGGTCAATGGTTACATTAAAAAGTATATCAAATTATGTCACATATTTATTGGCAGCTGTGACCTCATTCATGTTCATTGTCCACGGGAGAATCATTATTCTTATACAAAATGTCATTTCTTTTCTTTTTCTTTTTCTTTTTTTCATACTGGGACTTGAATTCATGGCCTGTACCTTGAGCCTCTCTATCAGCCCTTTTTTGTGATGGGTTTTTTTTGAGATAGGGTCTTTCAAACTATTTGCCCTGGCTGGCTTCCACCCATGATCCTCCTGATCTCTGCTTCCTGAGTAGCTAGGATTATAGAAGTGAGCCACCTTCACATCTCTGAAGTAAAATTTACTACAGCAGTGCATGTGTTCGTGGTAGAAAATTTTGATGTCATTCAATTATATCTCATATACTTGCTGCAGAGAAAATCTATATGTATACTAAAAGGCTGTATGAGCTTCTGGATGCTGCCATTTGATAGCATACATTTATTTTCCTTGTAAGTATGAACTATCAAGGTTTTGGGTTTTTAAATTTTTCATATTTGTTTTTATTTAATCTTTTTAACACTTACTCACATAACATCAAGGTTTGGCTGGATTGGTTTCACCTGAGATTTCCCTCCTTGATTTTACATTGTAATATTTATCTCTTTGTTCCCATTGTGTTCTCTTGTGACTGACGATGTCCTTCTTTTTCCTGTTGTAAGCAAAGTATATGAATCAGATTAGGGCACCCCAAATTAACTGGAGTGTTAATTGTTATGACTTTGACAGACATACATCCAAACAGTTGTGCAGTCTGTGGTAGTATTGTAACTGAATGCAAAGAGTCTGTGTCTCAGTGACAAAGAAAAAGAGCAGGATGGCAACAGCAAGACCTCTGGACACCTAGCTTATGTCATAAAGTTGGCATGGTAACGATTGTGACGTTGCACTGGTGGCATAAACATGTTAGCAGGTTAGTGCCAGGAAGGTTGGGTCAGTTTGTGCAATCCACAGCAGTGTAGTTTGAGCTCCTTCTGAGGTGCTTCTGTGGATTCTGGAATTTCAGGCATGGCACTGGATGGGCATTAGCCCAACAACCAGCAAAAAAGGACAATTGAAGGGTTCCTTAATCCAGAAATATTGCTCCTGTAATGCCCCTTTCACTTAGCTGGTAGCACTATTTGCTAGAAAATGAACATGAATTTTTTAGAGGGAAATAATTCAGCTCATAACATATATGAGCCTCCTGTTATAATTCATAACCAGCTGTCATAAATATGAGGACCCTAAACCTGTTCTGTTATGAAGGTAGATCCTTCCTCAGGAAGCTGCAACAGAGAATTTGACATTCTGACATCTTTAAGCTATTGGTTGGTGTGATCTGATGTCACTCAAGACTTGAATCGCTGTCCTATTGGAGGCACTGCATGAGCACTGTCTAACCAGACTCAGACACAGAGAGGAGAGGGCTGGCTTTTGTGATTGTGGGCGGGTCTTTAACTAAAGCTTGCCATCTGCCGCTATCTTGGAATCCTCTCCAGGTGTGTACTGAGTCCGGGATGCTCAGGTGGTTTTTCCACATCCGATTTCTCCCTGTGAATTGCAGGAAGCAGTCCTCCTTAGGGAGGACTTGAACACTCCGAAAGGCAAGGACAGTGCGTGCGTGTGGCATGGTGACTGGGAAGGGAGGGCGTCCGTGACTGCGGGAGTGCTTCTCCCCACCGCATGCTCTGGAGTCTACAGGCCTGGCCTCCTTTAGGGCAGCTGTGCCGGGGTCCCCTCTGTTCAGCAAGAGTAAGGCCATCCTAAAACCAGACAGCCTCTGAAGGCTCACCCGCTGGCCCCCTACTCTGCCATTTTTGACGTCACCTTACCTTGCCTTGTTTCCCCGCAGTCATTATTCATTTCTTTTAAGTGACACAGCCAACCGTCAGTGTCCAGTAAGCGACGCACCAACCGTCCAGAGCTGAAAGATGCAACCCCTCCCTAACACACCCGCATTAACCGTGACCTCCCGCACACCTACTCCGAAGACCACCTCCCGAAAATACCCTGCACAGCCCCATAAATCCCAAGCCTGTTAGAGGCGGAGCTCTGGTCTCTCCCTCTGACTAGAGTTCTCCCAGGTTTATCCTGACATAAACCTGCCTCTGCTGTTGAGCCGAGCCTCCCACTTCTGTCTTCTTTCTCTGTACACCTTTTTCCTGACACCTGCTAGCTGTGGGGCATTGAGGTGGTTGCGATGGTTCCTTCCTACTGTGGGGAGGGGTCTGGAGGGAGGTAGGTCTGCACATGTGCCCTGGGGGATCTCTGTGTGACTTTACCTTCCATGGGGCCACCTATGGACATCTGCCCCCACCCTCAGGTCCCCCCCAGATCATGTGGAGGTGTGCAGATGTGTGAGGATGGTAGGAGTTATAGTCCACGAGTTCCCTGATCAGCCTTCCTCCTGTTGGCCCCATCTGGTTTTGTAAGAGGCACACAAGATGCTTTTGCTTAAGAGAACTGACTCAAGGGGATTGGACTATGAGCACATGATAAAAGCGAGAGCACACAAGGGAGGGGTGAGGATAGGTAAGACACCTAAAAAACTAGCTAGCATTTGTTGCCCCTAACGCAGAGAAACTAAAGCAGATACCTTAAAGCAACTGAGGCCAATAGGAAAAGGGGACCAGGAACTAGAGAAAAGGTTAGATCAAAAAGAATTAACCTAGAAGGTAACACCCACACACAGGAAATCAATGTGAGTCAATGCCCTGTATAGCTATCCTTATCTCAACCAGCAAAACCCCTTGTTCCTTCCTATTATTGCTTATACTCTCTCTACAACAAAATTAGAGATAAGGGCAAAATAGTTTCTGCTGGGTATTGAGGGGGGGAGCGGGAGGGGGTGGAGTGGGTGGTAAGGGAGGGGGTGGGGGCAGGGGGGAGAAATGAACCAAGCCTTGTATGCACATATGAATAATAAAAGAAAAATGAAAAAAAAAATAAAATAAAATCAAAAAAAAAAAAAAAAAAAAAAAAAAGAGAACTGACTCCTCTCGTGGGCCCATGCATTAACTGAAAACAGTAGAAGACTGACATGAACCTGTCTTTGCTCTAAGCCATTCCTTTACAGTAACACTGATAATGTCCTTAGGACAAGGGACTGACACTTCCTTTAAGGAACAGTGGGCGGAGAAGGACATACCACCCCTCCAAATGAGGACAATTACCTACAATGATGGGGCTGCACCCTGGAACAGGATTAATCATGTCACAGAACCAGATTGCTGCCCTCCAGTAATGACATCAATAACACCTTTTCTGGAGCAGCTCTGGGAACCCTTGGACTGAGATAAATGGCAACCAGAACACACCTTTGACTGCGACTGTTTAACTATGCATAAATTTGTCCCCTGTCACACTTTTTTTGTCTATTAAAAACTATAGTTCATGTCTGTATCCAGAAGATGGCTAAAGATTAGCTGAGTACTTACTCTGCCTCTTCCCATGGCATGTCCCTAGCTGTGTAATAAACCCCCTTTCTTTGCCTTCACTATGACTCTTTATTTGGCATTTACAGATGGGGGACTGGACCTAACATATGGAATCTCAGGAATTTTGTTCTTGGGTCCAAAACTCCAGTTTCCTTTTGACCCCTGTTTTCCAAATATGTGGAAAGCAGTGTCATAATCCATTCCACCACCCCCCAAGAAGGTCTTGTTAGGTTTGCCAATAAGTTCCTTCTTCCACCCTGTATTCCCACATACCAGCTTCCTCTTTCCATAGCATCATCAACTATTTTTCACTCATGGTACAGCTCAAACAGAATTTCATACTTTTTCCTGCATGTACTGGAGACAGGATTTACAGAGCATGATTAATTTTTTCTATTCGTGAACATGTTACAAATAGAATAGAGAAAGGCAGAGAAGAATCACCTAGCCTTCTGTATAAAAAAAGATGTGGTTTTTCTTTTGCCTAGGTGTAGGCACCTAATTTATCAGAATGTTTTCTCAGACTTTTCTGGTCCAGGCTTCAGAACTGAAAGTCATCTGGTGTGAGAGCTACCTGGTGTCTGGTCCCTTGGGGTTTCTCATAAATAGCAGCCCATAAGACCTCTCCTGCACAGCAGCCTGAGGTGTGGTTTGGAGCCTGTCAGAACAGCTGGAAAGAATCTCCATCTACACACTCATGTAAAAGGCACTTTACTTGTTTCCATTGTAGATGGGTAGATGAATGGAGCCGTCTTGGATGTTCTGATATCCATTGTTATGGATGCATACAGAGGACTGTGATTTTTGGATTATCTGGCAGTTCAATGTTAAGTTTTTTTTGAAGAACTTTCAAGCTATTTTCCAAAATGGCTTAATTAAAATTTATTTTCACCATCAGTGTTCCAGGACTCCCTTCTTGCTATATCCATGTCCTCTCAAACACATATTATTCTTCCACTTCTTTTATTTTGGGGGGTGGGAGATGATTCAGGTTTGAACTCGAGGTATCATTCTTGCATAGCAGGTGCTCTGCACCTTGAATTACACCTCCATCAGCATTGCTGTGAGTATTTTGGAAGTGGGGTCTCCCAAACATTTCCTATGACTGGGCTGAACCTGGATACTCTGGTTCTCTGCCTTCCAATTAGCTGGATTATAGGGGTGTACCACTAGCTCCAGCCTCAGAACCTCAGGATATTAACCATTGTGGGTGGAAGATGAGTCAATTCATATATATCTATGCATACATGTACATATATATGTACCTATACATATAAATGGAAATGTCACAAGGAAACCCATTTTTTCCTTAAACAAACAAAAATGCCATTTTTCTTTTACAAAATTGGAGTACAGGAGGGCAGAACATGTCCTCCTTGGGGAGTTGGTACTAGTGGGAAGGGGGAGGAGTGGGGTAAGGATGTAGGAGGATGAATCTGTGTACAGATTTAGGTAAATGGAGAAATGAGACTTGTTGAAACTAGCCCAGGAATAGGGGATCAGGGATTAAGGAGAATGATGGAGGGGACGAATTCAAGTACGATATGTTTATTATATTCTAAGACTTTTGTAAGCTTTACAATGTAACCCCAGCATACTAATATAAAATGATATAGTGAAACCAAATTTTAAAAATATTAATAATAGCCATGTGATAGCTGTGTTCATGCTGCAGGTCTTCTGCTATTTGGTATAGAGCATCCCCAAGACAAATTTTAAGAACCCTGGCTGTCAAGTAGTCACTGGAGTTTTGTGCCATAAACCTCTGAAGGGAATACACAAGATTTATTCTTCATAAATGTTCTGTGTCAATACAAGTGCTGATGCTCATATTTAAAATCCTTTGTTTTTCTCCAACCCCAGGGAATTAACTCTTGCCCATTCTGCTTTTTTGGCAGTTGAGGATTAGGATATAGTCCCTGCAATGGAATGTGTTACAGTTGATACAAACACTGCATGAACAAACTCCTTTCATGAGGAACTAGTAGACCTTGAGTTGTCAGAGGGGTGAGCTGGGGGAGGCCCTAGGAAATACTGAACTGCTGTCCAGCATGGTAGAAGTCTACTGGATTTGGGGTAAGGTGGGTTGTTGAGATTTTTGTTATTGTAGTTTTGTTTGTTTTTTGCCTTATCAAATTCCTGGGACTCCTGGATAGCACCTTAACAATGATCAGACTATGGTGGAAATCTCTTTGAAGAGGAAATTGGATTTTACTTTTCAGCCCTCATCCTAGGGAAGAACATATCCATGACCATGTAACAGCACCACTTTGTTCTGTGGAGTGGGAAGACTCATGTATGCTTAGTGCTAAGTGAATAATCCAATTACAGAAGAATTTTGAGTCAGGATGACACAATGATGTTACATGTTTCTCACTTGAGAATGATCCTGTGTGTTTGGCATTCTTTCTTGGACACATTGCCCAGGGCAGGATTTGTTTCCACATGTGCCACAACTTTCCATGCTCATTTGATGTGGATGCTTCTCTCCTGCACAGCGTGTAGAAGTCGCTCAACTCATTTATGCTTTTGATATTGATTTGAAAGGGAGTAGATTTTTATTTACCTTGTGTTGTGCAGGTAGAGGGATCGTTAGCACCTATAGCTGCTATAAGTGCTGAGAATTGAGCCTAGAGCTTTGCACATTCTGGGCATGCACTTTTTCCACTGTGATAGGTCATCAGTCACAACATCTGCCTTTTGTATTGGTTATTTAGTCTATTCACATTTTATGTTATTTTAATATAGCAAGTAATATGAAAATTATATGCACATACAGTCATGTATGAATATTGTTTGAATTGTAATACCTTGGTGTAGATTAGTTAAATATTACCATTAATAATGCACATTACTATCAGGAAAAGATATGTGTTATCGTAAATTGCAATTTTTCCCTTATAAAACATGTATACATGTGAAATAACAGATACATGTGATAGAGATATGAAACTTAGGTGGTGCTTAATACTAGTTGTAGTGGATATACAAGATGTAGAAGGAGGCTGGACTCTAAAATGTGCCACACACTTTCTTGGTTATCTCTTCTGTTCTGTGGTACTGAGTTTGAACACAGGGGCTCATGATTGCTAGGCAGGTACTCCACCACTTCAGCCACTCTGCCAGCTCTGTTTTGTGTTGGGTATTTCCAAGATAAGGTCTCGTGAACTCTATACACGGACTGGGCCCCGAATGTTATCCATCTGATTTCTGTCTCCTGAGTAGCTATCATCTTGCTAGCTGGTTTCTTGAGAAAGGAACTTGCTATGTATTCTAGATTATATCTGAACACACCATGTAGTTCACGCACCTGAAATTACTGCTCTTCCAACCTCAGCTTCCGGATATTGTGATGACAGGCTCCAAGCTCCATATCAGTTTTGTTCAAAATCTTCAATTTGTGTGAGACACTCAGTTCTACAAATTTCTGATGTCTTGGGTCTTACTGGGTATTGAATTTGAGCTCACACTTCATAGGCAAGTACTCTACCACGTGAACCAAATCCCCAACCCTCAACACAGGTATCCACAGATTTTTAAATTTGAGCTCTTTCCATGACAAACTTGCAGGATTCCATGGCATGCTGGGATATGTTCCCACAAAGACATGGAGCACATAGTTCTTCTGTTGCAGGGTATTGATCCCTGTGGATATGTCCAGTAGTTGTAGACATTTATTGAAAGTATTGGATTTTCATTGGTAAATAAGAAACAACCACAAACATATCCACTAAAACACTCCACTGGGTGAGATTTACAGCCTTATCCTCAAAAGATCACTGACTCCTAAACACCAAGCATAATGTATAGATCAAGAAGGGTGATAGCACAGTGTATCTTATTCAATTTAGGTGAAACTCCCATGATTCTGGTCTCTAAACATTCATTTCATGATTTGGTCATCAGGCTGCTTATCTGTACATTAATGTCCTTCCTCATAGTTACTGGAGGAAGAAATGAATTTCTGGTGAGGGCAACAGCAGAATAGGAGCACCCCTCTGGATTGTGGATCATGTGACAAGGACACATCTTATTTCTGTTTCCAATACACGTCTTAAACCTGGACTGAAAAAGTAAACCTTACAGTAGTGCCAATGCTTCTCTTTTGAAATGCTGGTTCATAACATTCGAACTTTGCTCCTTCTTACCAAGGAAATTAAATATTTGAAAGAGTTCCACCACACTAGTGGCCAGGAGTATCTCATTCCAACTTTAAAGTTCATATAAACAATACAGTACTTGTTAGACTCCTGCTTTCATTCATATTTATTACATCTTGGAAAGGGTGCCTCCTGATTCCATAAAATCACAGGAAATGAGTGATCAGTAAGTCTTTAATGCACTGACTGCTTGAAAATGTACACTTTGTCCCAAATTACCACACTAGCCCATTCTATATGATTATACTGAGAAGTCCTGAAATTGTCTGCTGGTTTCTCACAGACTAAATTTAAATGAGCTCTATTAACAGTAATGAAAGAACACTTTGCTGTCCTAACAGAAACATTTTCCAATAAGTATTGGATACCAGTTTGTCTACTCAGATGTGTATCCAGAGACCTCAAGCTATCATTTGTCTTCCTCCCTGATTGGAGATGTAAGCATATGCTACTATGGACCTGACCTGGATAGAAGAATTTGTAATGGCCATGTTCTTGGGGGACAAACAGGCAGGGTGCTGATTCCTCAGACCTAACTGAGGAATGCTCTTTTGCAGAGCTCTATGCAAATCAGCATGGAGACATTTGAAACCTTGGTCTACTTAGGCCAACAGCAGGTGTACCAAGCCATGGACCTGTGTATCTGTGGGGTGAGAGTGGGTCCACAGGTCTCCATCATGGTTGCACCAAGACAAGATGATGTTTTCCAGCTCAATCCATTTACTTGTGAATGAAAAAATTTCATTCTTCTTTATGGCTGAGTGAAATTGCATTGTGTACTAATACCACATTTTGCTATTCCATTGCTAGGTACTGGGGCATCGTGGCTGTTCCCATAGCTTGGTTATTGTTAATAGTGCTGCAATAAACATGGGTGCTGCACAGTTTATTTCTTTGGATGGAACTTCAGCTCACAATTGCTAGGCAAGTTCTCCACCAATTGAGTCAGACCCCCCTGCTCTCCACAGGGACATCCAGTGATTTTTCAGTTGAGTTCTGTCTGGGGCATACTAACATGACTCTATCACATCCCTGAAATGTTCCCACTAAGACATGGAACCCATAGGTCTTCTGTTGTAGATTTGTCTGTTGGTTGAATATTGAGGTCCTGAGGTGCATTGTCTGAGATTGGCAGGACAGAAAGCTGTCAAACCAGTATGATGATCTGAAAGGCTACTGAATTCTCCATTCCAAGGACCAAGGGTGGGGGGCATTTATGGAAAGTATTGAATTTCTGTTAGTATTTAGGAAATAGCCATGAACTTGCCCCTAAAACTACTCCTGGGTGAGGTTAAAAGTCACATACTTAAAGGTAACTGTCTCCTAAAATACCATGAATGATGTATAGAGCAGGAGGGGTGAAACAGCAGAGGATATCTTATTCATTTCATGAGAAGTCCCCATGATTCTGATATCCAAACTTTTTTCCATGAATTAGTTATCAGGATCTCTCTCTCTACATTCACGTCTTTGTCCATAGTCACTGAGATGAAGAAATGAATTATTGATAAGAGCAGTAGTAGCATAGGACCACCCCTCTGGAATGTGGGTCATGTCACAATCCTGGCGTTAGTACTTGTCTTTAAGCTGTTTTCATAAAACAGTAAACATTACAGTACTGACATTGCTCTTTCTTTGAGATGCCTGCTTATCATATTGACCTTGGCTCCTATCAGGGTAATTAAGTACTTGAAGGGCCCAGGAGCTGGTGGTTCCCACCTGTAATCCTTGCTACACTGGAGGCAGAGATCAGGAGGATTACAATTTGAAGCCAGGCCATACCTATAATAAGAACGTATCTTGAAAATACCTAACCCAAACAGAAATTAAAGAGTATCAGCGTGGGACTCAGACCCACATTCAAATATGGGGAGTCCTCTGGGACCTGTCCCTGGGCTTGTCTAATTGAATGACCCACAGTACAGACTCCAACATTATCTGCCTTCTTTTACTACCCACTGGCAAACTTTATAAATCCAGAATCTCAGATCTGACTTTTACAATATTCAGAAGGAATGTGCACGTTGTTACTATTCCTACTTACTTGTTTTACTAACCTCTCCCATGTACCTCATGTACCAATCAGCTGCACTGCCCTTCTAGAAATTGCTCCTTTGACACGTTTCACTTAGCTATTAACAGTTTGCTAAAAAATTGGCGTACATTTATTGGGGTGAGGTGTGGGAAACACATTTTGGCTCATAACATGTGCTAGCTTCTTGATATAATTCATAATCCGCTATCATCTTCCTTACAGGGTTAGTACAACTATTCTATGATGAACTGGGTCCTCTCTACCCAAGCTGCAGTATAGAACTTGTCATTTTGACCTGTCTTAGCAATGCAGCTATGGATTGGTGTGATCGAATGTCAATCGGGTCTGAAGGCGTGTCCAATTCTTGGCTCAGCATGAGGACTGCCCAATCAGGCACAGGCAAGAGGGAAAGGGGCGGGCTTGAATGATGTTGGGCGGTCTTTAACTGAAGCTCCCTGTCAGCGATCCACTGGGAATTGTCTCCAGGCTGTCTCCGCAGTTGAGGATGTTCAGGTGGCTTTGCCACAGCCGATGTCGACATGTGTGAATGGTCAGACTCAAGGAGATTATAAAGAGGACGCCAGGCACCCTAATACTAAAGATAGGGCATACAAGTCAGTGTCCTGAAGGACAAGGGCGGCAGTTTGTAGCAAGCAGTTGGTGTCTCCCCACAATGCGTCGGTGAGTCCTGTAGGGCAGCTGGACCGGAGTCGCCTCTGACTTTGGGGGTTGGGGACGCGACATTCACTGCCTTTTGGCTGTGGGAGGGGCTGTCAGGACAGGGCGCGTGCCTAACGCTCTTCTTACTTGTAGACGACTTGGAGGTGAGCGGGCATGTGGAGATGGTAGGATGTGTGGTTCATGCACACCCCAGGGTGCCTTTCTTTTGTGGGGCCCACGTCTTTTGCCCCCAACTTATCAAATATGTGGAAAGCAGTCTTAAATACAACCACCACCACCTCCCAGTCCAGCGCTTCTTTGGTCTAACCATAAATCTCTAAATGTTCTCCTCCCAACCCTCATTCCCCATCACTGGCTTCCCCTTTCCTCAGCATTATCAACTATTTCTTGCTCGTGGGACAATTCTAACACACGGTACTTCATCCTTCTCCTTTTTCAAATGGCAGCCCTACAAGATGACTCACGAACACATAGTGGGGTGACGCAAACCGACGGTTACAAACTGCCTCCCTTCTCGTTCAGGATGCTGACCTGCAAGTCCTCTCCTTGGTTCTAGGGTGCCCGGAGTCCTCCCTATAATATGTTTGAGTCTTAGAATTCTTAGGCTATTAGAGGATGTGGAAAAACCACACGAACATCCTCAATAGAGGAGAAAGCTTGGAGCTAATTCCCAGATGATCTCTGACAGTAAAATTCAGTTAAAGACCCGCCCAACATCATTAAAGCCCACCCCTTTCCCTCTGTATCCGTGTCTGATTGGGCACTCCACTTGCCATGCTACCAGTTGGACAGGGTTTGAGGCCCTGAGTGACATTAGATTGCACAATCCACACCTGCATGGTTGAGAAAGGTCACAATGACATTTTTTAACACTGCAGCTTATGGAGGGAGGACCTAGTTCATCATAGCATAGGTGTACTACCCAGGTATTAAAGATGACAGCGGAATATGAATTAGTAAGAAGGCTAGTATATGTTATGAGCAGAAATGTGTCCCCCCCCGGAAAAAATGTGTTAATTTTTGTACACAGTATTAGCGGATAAGTGAAACACGTGTCAAAGGAACAATATTACTTGATTAAGGCACTTTGAAGTTGTGCTTTCCTTTTTTTCTCAGCTGCACATCAAAGACTGGTGCTTGTGCTAAGCGCAGAATTCACACAAGGCCTCCAAAAGCAGCACAGACCACACTGCTTGTTGCCCAGCTGCAGAAACTGCCCCAACCAGCCAGGGGCTAACCTGCTACAGGTGGTCATCTATAAGCTGAGACTCTAACGTGACAAACAGTTACTATGGCCACATTTATGAGATAATCTAAGCTTCCAGAATCCTTCCTTCTGCAACTTGCTGTCTTTTCTTTGTCACGAAGACCCAGGCTTATTGCATCTGTTACAATAATACTTCAGACTGGGCAACGCTTTTGACATATTTCCCTCAAATGGATAACTAAAATAAATTCAGTTAATAGGGGGTTGGGCCCTAATCTGATTCTTGTCTTTCCCTATCACAGGAAGGTAAAGAACCTCAACAGTCACAGAAAATGCCAGAACAAAGGTATCAAGATGACAACAACAAACCAAAGAGAGAGAGATCTCAGGAGAAACCATTCTATCCAAAACCTTGGTGTTCTGGAGTAATGAGGAAAATCAATGTATACTATTAAATGATAGCCTTCAGAAACTCATACAGTTTTTTAGGGGATACTTAAGATTTTCTCTGCTGCAAGTAGATGACAATAGATTTGAATGACATGAAATTCTCTAACATTGAAAGCCTACACTGCTAGCAGAATTGGTATTTCCTATTGGAAGATTGCTTCTCCCTTGGGCTATGCACATGCATGAGACCTCAGCTGTCAATAAATTTGTGAAATAGTTTCATATCATTTTTGTTGTAAACCTCAATCATTGTGAAAAAACTCTGGAGTAATACTGTTGATATGTAAGTCTTGGATAATGTCTGGAAGGGCCGTGTAGCTGATTGGTACATGGGGTACCTGGCAAATGTAAGTAAGAGCAGTAGCAACATGCAGATTACTTCTGAATAGTGTAAAGTGAAAATAAATGTATGATCTGTGATTCTGGATTTGTGTAAGTTTGTTGCCAGTAGGTAGTAAATAAGGCTGATTCTGTTGGAGTCTGTACTGTGGGTCATTCAAACAATCAAGTCCTAGGACGGATCCAAGAAGGGTCCCTATATTTGAATGTGAGACTTGGTACCACTCCAGTCCTCTAATTTCTGTTGTGATTAGATATTTTTGTGATAGAGTCTTACTATTTCCCTCCACTGGCATTGAACTGCAATCTTTGTGATCTCTGTCTCCACTGTGGCAAGAATTACAGGTCTAAGATCTCAGTACCTGGCTCATTCTAATACTTAATTTTCCTGATAGGAGCCAAGGTCAAGGTCAAGGGAGAGAAGTGTCAATACTCTAATAGTACCTGTTTGATGAGTACAGGTTTAATAGAAGTATTAAAGCCAGGACAGTGGCATGACTCACAATGCAGAGAGGTGCTCCTATGCTGCTGTTGCCCTTAACAATAATTCAATTCTACATCTCAGTGACTATAGGCAAAGACCTGAATGTAGAGAGAAACATCCTGATGACCAAGTCATGGATGGCTTGTTTGGGGATCAGAATCATGAGGATTTCTCATGAATTGAATAAGAGATTCTGTGCTGTCTCACCCTGTCCGACTCTATATACATGGTGTTTTATGATTCTGGCACCTATAATGATGTGACCTTGATCCTCACCTAGGAGTATTTTAGCAGGCAAATTTGTGGCTATTTCTTAAATGCTAATAGAGACCTGATACTTTCCATAAATGACCCCACACTTAGACCTTGGAGTGGAGATTTGATTAGACCTTAGGTCATCATACAAATTTGAGAGCTTTCTATCCTTCCATCTCAGACAACATACTTCAGAACCTAACTATGCAACAAACAGACATATCTGTAAAGATTAATATCAGGCAAAAAAGGAACTATGAGTACTATGTCTCATGGGAACATTTCCAGGAATGCCATGTTAGAGGTCAACTGAAAAATCACTGGATGTCCATGTGGAGGGCAAGGGTCTGAGTTAAATGGTTTAGTACTTTCCTAACCAGTATGAGGTCAACTTCAAGCCAAAATACCATCCAAAGACATCAAATGCTGTTTAGAACTGAGTGTGAGTGACAGAATAAAGTGAGGATTTTATCCAAAGCTGATATGGAGACCAAAATGAGGAAGCTGAAGCAAGAGGATCACTAGTTTCAGGTAGGTGAGCTACATGGTGTGTTTTGGGATACCTTGAGCTACATTGCAAGATCCTGTATCAAAAACCAAAGTAGAATGCCTATGTGGGTTAGGCCTATAATCCTAACTACAGAAGAGACAGAATTCAGGACAACCATGGTAGAAAGCAGTACAGGCAAATAGTTCACCAAACCCCACTGGAACCACCCAACTCAAAATAGGGCTGAAGGTGTGGCTCAAGAAGTATAACACCTGCTTATCAAGTACCACTAAAATAAATAAAAAGAAGAGAGGTAAACACATAAGTGTAGGGCAAGGTCTATATCCCAGCCTCAGTCTAGGTCTTATATATCCAGTACAACAAATAGTGTTAGCACCAGCTAAGTTTCATATAGTGTCACATGCATGTGTTCTTTCACATTTGGACTTATTTTGAAAAGGAAAAATTGTGAATTTAAGATAATAAAATTGCAAAATTACATAAAAACTCGGTTACATATCTCTTGTGTAGATAAAACTCATCACAAGTTTAGGTTTTCGTCCCAACATCAAACAAATGTCAAAATATTTAATTTTTAATAAAGAAACAAATCAAATTTTAAACACTTCTGAATGTGTGTATGTGTTTGTATGCATGAATTAGCCTAGAAACTTCTGTATTTTAAGGATAGGAGTGCCCATTATTACCTGGCACTAGTATACATTATTAAGGTGCAGTACTGAAATACTCAACACCAAAGAATGACAACACAGTCAATAGTCACAGAAAAGTGTATAAGAGTATATGTTTGCTATTGTTAACAATGTGAATCCTAACATTAAATGTGTCCTGCTATTCTAAGACAACACACATGAGGACCTCAATATGGTTGCACTAGATTTTGTATGAGAAGAGTTATTTAGAAAGTACAGATTACTCCAAAGGTTTTCAGCACAGTCCTCCAGTGACTTTTTTCCCCTGAGGTACTGGAGTTTTAAATCAGGACCTCTACCTTAAGTCACTCCTAAAACCCTTTTGTGATGTCTTTCTCCAGTTAAGTTCTCACAAACAATTTGCCAGGGATGGCTTCAAGCTGTGATCCTTCTGCTCTCTGCCTCCTGAATAGCTAGGATTACAGGTGTGAGCCACCAGCATGCAGCCTCCAGTGACTACTTGAAAGTCTGGATTATAACAAATGTGCCTTATGGCAGTCTACCTACTGAGCAACTCTGCCAGCCATGGCATGTTTTGGTTATATCTGAGATGTGGTCTCCTGAACTACTTGCCTGGACTGCCATCCAACACTCATCATCCTGATCTCTGTCCTGAGTAACTAGGATTACAGGCATGAGCCACCATTGCCATGCTACTTTGTTTTTTGAGACAGAATCTTGCTATGCCTCTCAGGATATCTTTGAACAGACATTGTAGCCCAGGCAACTGAAACTACTGATAGATAGTCCTACCTCAGCTTCCTAAGTGCCGTGATGACCAGCCCCTGGCTCCATATAAGTTTTGTTCTGAGACTTGGCATAATCTTTTCACCCACACTCAGTTCTACACAGATTTTGATGACTTTTGAGGATACTTTGGTTTGAATTTGAGCTCATACTTTTTAAGCCAGTAGTCTATTACTTAAGCCAGATCCCCTGCCTTCCACATGGTCATCCAGAGATTTTTCAGTTGACTCTATCCATGGCATACTAATATGATAACATGGAATTCCTGGAAATGTTCCCATGAAGACATGGAACACACAGTTGTTCTGTTGCAGGATATTGATCCTTGTGGATACATCTCTTGGTTACATATAGAGGTCCTGAGGTGTTTTGTCTGAGATTGGCAGGATGGATAGCTGTCAAACCAGTATGATGACCTGAAGTGCTACTGAAATTTACATTCCAAGAGGCAATTGTGGGGACATTTATGGAAGGTATGGGATTTCTATAACAATAGAAACCCCACAAATTTACCGACTAATACCAGTCCTGGGTAAGGTTCACAATCACATTCCTAAAGGTCACTGAAACCTACAACACAGTTCATAATGTATAGTGCAGAAAGGGTGAGACATCAGAGGGTATCTCATTCAATTCATGAGAAGTCTCCATGATTCTGCATGTCTTGGTCGTCAGGGTTTTCCTCTCTACACTCATGTCCTTTCCTGTAGTCACTGAAATGATGAAATGAGTTATTGATAAGGGAAATAGCAGAATAGGAGCACCCATCAGGATTATGTGTCATGCCATGTCACCTGTACAATCTCTTTGTAATACCTGCCTTAAAGGTATACTCATAAAACAGTAAGCATTAATAAGGCACTAGTAACTCACACCTGTAATCTTAGATTTTCATGAGGCTGAGATCTGGAGGATCCTAGTTCAAAGCCATGGCAGGCAAATAGTTTGCAAAACCCTATCTCAAAAACCCTGCCACAATAAAAAGAACTGGTGGAGTCAAAATAGTTGGAGACTGTAAGTTCATGCCTCAGTATAGGAAAAAAAATAACCACAGCAATCATTACAGTACTGACACTGCTCTTTGAAATGCATGCTCATAACACTTGACCTTCCTCCTATCAGAGTAATTATATATTTGAAGGAGCGAGGCACTAATAGATCACACTTGCAATCCTAGCTACCCAGGAGGCAAAGATTAAAATAATCTCAGGTCCAAGCCAACTGACACAAATAGTTGGTAAGACCTCAAAGATCTGGTGCTGGAGCTCAAGTCGTAGAGCATGTGCTGAGCAAGCATGAGGGCCTGCTTCCAAACCCCAGTATCACTGAAAAAAGAGTTGAAAGGGATCCCAGTACACTAAGTGTCCAGGAACACCACATTCCAACTTTAGAGTTTATACAAATAATATAATATGTGTTAGACTCCTGCTTTCTTCTAAAGTTTGAAACTGTGTAACATCTTGGAAAGAGCGTGCATACATGATTCCCCCAAATCAAAGGTAGTGACAGATCAGCGAGTCTCTAATGCACTAACTATTCGAAAACATTCCTATATGATTATACTGAGAAGTCATGAAACATGTGACTGGTTTCTGGAGAACTCATTTGGGCACAACCAGGCAGGGTGCTGATGCCTCCCAGCTGACTGATGGGCACTCTGTTGCAGAGATCCATGCAGATCAGCATGGGACTGTTGGATTTCCCAGTCTCCTTTGACCAATAGCAGGTACACCACATCAACAACCATGACCTGTGCATCTGTGTGAATGAGAGACGGTGCAGAAGATCTCTATAGACAGCAATTACAGAGTACCAATGTGGGGCCAAGACCTACATTCAAATATTTTGACTCTTATGGACTCTGCCCTTGTGTTTAACCACTTAAATGACTCACAGTCCAGATGCCAACAAAATCTGCCTTCCTTTACTACCAACTGGCAATTTGTACAAATCCAGAATCTCAGATCTTACATTTATTTTCACTTTACACTACTCAGATGGAATCTGCAAGATGGTACTTACTTACATGTTTTGCTTACCTGTCCCAAATACCCAGTGTACCAATCAGTTGCAAGGCCATTCCACAAATTATCTAGAACTTACATATCAACAGTATTACCAGAGAGATTTTTCACAAAGGGTGATGGGGTTGCACAAAAAAGGATATGAAACTATTTCACAAATTTATTGACAGATGTGGCCTCATGCATGTGTGTAGCACAAGGAAGAAGCAATCTTCCAATAGGAAATGTCAATTCTTATAGCAGTGTAGGCTTTCAATGCTAGAGTAATTACATGTCATTCAGCCATATTCTCATATAGTGACGGCAGACAAAATCAAAGTGTCTCCAAAAAGGCAGTATGAGCTTATGAAGGCTGTCATTTAACAGTACACCTTTATTTTCCCATCATTCTGGAACATCAAGTTATTGGATAGAATGATTTCTCTTGAGATCTTTCTCCTCGGTTTGTCTATTGTCATCTGGATCTCCTTGTTCTCATGTTTTTCTGTGACTATTGATGTACTTTATCTTTCCTGTTAATACGAAAGTACATGAATCAGATTAGGACCCAACCTCCAATTAACTGAATTTGTATTAGTTATGAATTTGAGGGAAATATTTCGAAGCCATTGTCCAGTCTGAGGCACCATTTTAATGGATGCAATGAGTACCTGTATTCGTGACTGAAAAGAGAGCATGATGCCAAAGGAAGGCTTCTGTAAGGTTATCTTTCATCATAAATGTGGTCATAATAATGGGTGTAGCACCTTAGACTATCAGCTATACATGGTGACATGTACCATGTTAGCACCAGGCAGGTTGGGGCACTCCATTCAACCTGGCAGCAAAGAGTGTGACTTGAGCTGCTTTTGGAGGCACTTGTGTGAAGTCTGCAGTTTTGGCCATGTTGCTGGCTCAGCATTAGACCAACAACCAGTGTTTTACGTGCAGCCTAAAAGAGTAAAGGATATTTTAAAAGTGTCTTAATCCCATAGTATTGCTGCTTTGACAATTGTTTCATTTAGCCACTAACACCGTATCAAAAATTCGATGTGAAGGGGGCGGAAAGCAGGGGGAGAAATGGCCCAAAAATAAATGCACATATGAATAAATGAATAAAAAAATTGATGTGAATTTTTTCTGGGGACACAATTCACTTCACAACATATACAAGTCTGCTGTAAATCATACTCCGCTATCTTCCTCAAAACTCTGCTATCCACCTGTTCTATGATGAGCTAGATCCTCCCTCCCAAACTGCTGCATAGAATGTGTCAGTGTGACCAACTCAGTTATCCAGCTATGGATTGGTGCGATGGAATATCACTCAGGGCCTCAAGCCCTGTCCAATTGGAAGCACGGCACAAGGACTGCACAATGAGGCAAGGATGCAGAAAGGCGGGGGGATTAAACGATTTTGGGCACCTTTTGAACTGAAACTAGCTGTCAGAGAACATCTGGGAATTGTCTCCAGGCTTTCTCCTCTGTTGAGGATGTGCAGGTGGCTTTGTCTCAGTCTCTGTCACCCTGAGAAAGGTCAGACTCAAGCAGATTATAGGGAGGATGCCAGGCTACCTAAAACCAAGGATAGGACATGCAGGTCAGTGTCCTGAAGAGAAGGGAGGCAGTTTGTAACCATTGGTTGTCGTCACCGCACTATGTAATCGTTAGTCATCTTGTAGGGCAGCTGGTCCTGGGGTCATCTCAAGTTTGGTGGTTGAGGGGCGATCTTCACCGCCCTCTGGTTGTGGGAGGGGCTGTCAGGACAGGGCGCATGACTAACGCTCTCTCCCTACTTGTAGATGACGTGCAGGTGAGCCGGCATGTGGAGATCGTTGATCTGTGGTGCATGCACACCCCAGGCTGCCTTCCTCCTGTTGGGCTCACCTCTTTGCCCCCAGTTTTCCGAATATTTCCAAAATTGTATTAAAACCAAACATCACCATGCCCCAGTCCAATGCCTCTTTCCTCTACCCAAAAATCCCTTCATTTCCTCCTCCCAACCCGCATTCCCCAACACTGAATTCCCCTTTTCACAGCATTATCAATGTTTTTTGCTCATGGTGCAGCACAGTATTTCATCATTTTTACTTTTTAGACGGGTGCTTAATATTTTTCTGTTTATCCACATTTCACAGGAGAGGAAGGCAGAGAAGAATCACTTGACTCCACTCCCTCATTTAAAAAAAAAATTGTGCTTCTCTTTTTGTTTCCCCTAGACACTAGGACCTCATCAGAACTTTTGGATTATCTGACATTTCAGTTCTGGTGTAGGGCTGCAGAACTGACTTCACTAGGTGCCCACAATGGCACTGTGCTTGGTCCATCGGTGTTTCTTGTGAATAGAAACCCCTAGTATCTCTATTGACTAGCAGCCTGGTGTGGGTAAACAGATCCTCACAGAATCTGGAGGAATCTCAATCTATTCATTCATGTGAAAGGCACTTTATTTTTTTTTGTTTCTTACTTGCTGTGTGTAGCCCTATACTTAACATCAGACTGCAGCCATATTGCACAACCTGATATTCATTGTTGGTATACATACCTAGAACTGTTCTCTTTCATTCATCTGATAGTTCAATGTTTGATATTTGAAGAACCTTCAAGCTATTTTCAAAAATGTTTGTATTAAAATTTATTCTCACCAGCAACTTACTAGGGCTCCATTCCTGCTATATCTATGTCCTCTCCAACACACGTTAACCTTCACCTTCTTATTGTGGACAGAATGTGGGAGGTAGTAAGAGGACAGTGGTTTGACCTCAGGACTTCACTGTTGCAAAGCAGAAACTCTACCCCTTGAGCCAAAGCATCAGTCCATGTGGCTCTGGTTATTTTGGAGATGGGGTCTCCCAGACTCTCTTTCAATGCTGCTCTGGAGGCTTGATCCTCTGGATCTCAGATCTCAGCCTTTCAAGTCATTAGGATTACAGGGTATGTCACAGGCACCTGGACACTCAACTTCTTAATAATATCCATTCTGACCACTGTGTTCAGACTGCAAGTGGTCTACTGTTTGGTACAGTACATCACCAAGGCAAATTTGTTATAATCCAGGCTTTCAAGAAGTCACTGAAGGCCAGTAGCTCACATGTAAAATCTAGTTTTCCTGGATGCAGATATCCCAGAAAAAATGTCACTGGAGGACTGTGCTAAAAACATCTGAAAGGATCTTTGCTTCCTAAATATCTCTGCACATATAAATGCTACTGCCCCCATATTGAGTTCCTCATGTGTATTGTCTGAGATTGGCAGGAAACACTTAATGTTATTTCTCACAGGGGTAACAATAGAAAACTTACACCAGTCACATACATTCCTCTATGAGTATTATGATTCCTTGGTGTTCATTTATTCACTAGTATACCTCAATAATGTACATTACTGTCAAGTAATGGTGGATACTCATATTGTTAAAGATGTAACAAATAACATTAAGTGTGAATAGACTATATAACCCAAACAAAGGGCAGATGTTGTGATTGAGGATATAGCACAATGGTAAGAGTGCATGGCCAGAATTTTCAAAACCCTGGGCTCAAATCCCAGCAGGAATAGGACCTATAGGGGGCACTGAAAATGCCTCCACCTGTATACCAGGATGTAAATAAAAATCCACTTCCTTTCAAATTACTCTCATAATGAATTCATAGATTTCTATAGAATGTGCAGGAGAGAAAACATCCACATCAAATGAGCATGGAAAGGTGTGGCACATGTGGAAATGAATCCTTCCTTGGGCAATGTGCCCAATAAAGAATGCCAAGCACACAGAATCATTCTCAAGTGAGAAAGACTGGGAACATAATTTTGTAACCATTACTTAAAAGTATTTGTAGAGTGGATAATTCACTTAGCACAGGGAGAGGACAGCACTATGCATACATGAGTCTCCCCAGACCAAAGAAAAAAGTGGTGGTGTTACATGGTCATACATATGTACTTTTCTAGGATAAGGTCAGAAAATTCAATTTCCTCTTGATAAAGATGTCCACCATAGTTTGCTCATTCTTGAGCAATTATCCAGGATTCATAGGGAGTTGATAAGGCAAAAAACAAGTTTCCCCACACTTTCTTCTTTGCCTCTTCATTTTTCCTATTTTATTGGTTGTACTCAGTTTGAACTCAAGGACTCATACTTGGTAGATAGGTACTCAACATCTTGAGCAACTAGCCAGCCCTGTTTTGTGTTGCATATTTCTGAGACATGGTCTCCTGAACTATTTGCCTGGACTACCAACCAACCATGATAATCCTGATCTCTATTACTGAGTACCAATTAGCTGGATTACAGGGGTGTTCCACCAGCTCCCATCTCTCAACCTCTGAATAATAGCCATTGTGTAGAGGAGATGGACTGATTCAAGTTATCATAGATATATATATATACAGATATGATATAGATATAAATGCAAATGTCACAAGGAAACTCACTGTTTCCTTAAACAAAAATGTCATATTTCATAAAGAAATTGAAAACATATTGTAAAGTCATCTGAATGTGTGTGTATCTGAAATTAGCCTAGAAATGGCTCAATTGTAAGAATAGGAGGAGCTATCATTGTCTGACACTAATGTACATTGTTATGGTACAATATTGAAATAATAAACATGAAAGATTCAAAGTACACATAATATTCATGAAAGAACAAATGTGGATGTAAGTTTCCTACTGTTAGCCACATGAAATCAACATTAAATTTGTTCTGCCAATCTCAAACATACACATGAGGACCTCAATATGGTCACAGTAGCATTTACATGTGTAGAGACTATTGGGAAGCACAGATCTCTTAAGAGGTTTATGGCACAGTCCTCCAGAGATGGCTCTATTTACCTTGCAATACTTTGGTTTACCCTTAGGACCTCCATCTTGAGTCACTGCAACAACCCTATTTTGTGATGGGTTTTTTTGAAGTTAGCATCTCACAAACTATTGGCCTGGGCTGGCTTCAAACTCTGATCCTCCTGATCTCTGTCTTCTGATTAGCTAGGATTACAGGCATGAGCCAATAGCACCTGGCCTTCAGGGACTACATGACAGCCTAGATTATAGGAAATTTGCCTTCTGGATGTACTGTACTAAACAGCAGACCACCTGTAGTCTGAACACAGAGGTCAGAATGGCTATTATGAAGTTGAGGGGCCAGGCACTAGTGGAACACCCTGAAATCTTGGGTACTTGAAAGGCTGAGATCTGAGATCTGGAGAATTAAGCTTCCAGACCAACACTGCCAGAGATTACAAGAGATCACACATCCAAAACAATGACAGCAACCTGGACTGATGGTGTTGCTCTAAGGGTAGAGTGCCAGGTTTGCAAGAATGAAGACCTGTGATCAAACCACAGACCTCTTACTAATTCAAGATTTCCTTCCAAAATATGGAATTAAAGAATAATATGTGTTTTAGAGGACATGGACATAGCAAGAATGGAGCTCTGGTAAACTGTTAGTGAGAATAAATTTTAATACAACCATTTTAGAAAATGGCTTGAAGGTTCTGCAAAAAGATAAACATTGTCAGATGATCCTAACAGCACAATTCTAGGTATTCATCCCAATAATGGATATCAGGATGTGCAAGATGGCAGCACAGTGATGTTAAGTATAGCACAACTCATAGCAAGAAAGAAATGGAAACAGGTAAAGTGACTTTGACATGAGTGTATAGAGTGAGATTCCTCCCAGATGCTTTCAGAGGATCCAAACCAGTACCTCAGTCTGCTCCTCAGAAGAGGTCTCAGGAGCTTCTGTTTTACAAAAATGCCAAGACCAGACACAGGGCAGCTGTGGGCACCTCATGACAGTCAGATCTGTAGCCCTGGATCAAAACTGAACTGCCAGATGACCCAAATGTTTTGATTAGGAGCTAGTGCCTAGGTGACAAAACAAAAAGGGGTCAAGAGATTCTTTCTGACTTCCTCTCATATGATATGTACACAAACAGTAAAATATTAAGCACCCTTTGAAAAAGTAAAAACAATGAAGTACTCTGTTAGAAATGTCACATGAGGAACAAGTAGTTGATAATGCTGTGGAAAGGAGAAGTCAGTGTTGGGAGGAGAATATTTAGGGATTTTTCTTGTGAAAAATCTCTCTGATAATACTGTTGTTACGTATGTTCTAGATAATTTGGTGAATGGCAATGCAGCTGATTGGTACAATGGGTATTTGGCACAGGTAAGACAAATAGGTAAGAAAGAGCAATAGGAACATGCAGATTCCTTCTGGAGTAGTGTCAAGTGAAAATAAATGTAAGATCTGAGCTTCTGGATTTGTGCAAGTTTGCTAGTGGGTAGTGAAGGAAGATTGATTCTGTTGGAGTCTGTACTGAGGGTCATTGAAGTGGACAAGCCCAGGGACAGATCCCAGAGGACTCCCCATATTTGAATGTGGGTCCTGGTCCCAACTTGCTACTCTTTAATTTCTGCTGGGCTTAGGTATTTTTGATATAGGCTATTACGATTTGTTCCTAATTCTCTGGCTTTGAAATGCAATCCTCCTAATCTCTGCCCCCTCAGTAGCAAGGATTACAGGTGTGAGCCACCACTACCTGGCCCTTTGAAATACTTAATCACCCTGATAGAAGCCAAGGTTAATGTGATGAGCAGGCATTTAAAAGGAAGAGCAACATCAGTGCTCCAATGTTTATGTTTAATACTACAGCTCTAAGACAAGTATTCAAACCAGGTGTGTAGCATATGCCACAATCCAGAGGGATGCTCCTATCTGCTACTGCCTATATCTGTCATTAATTTCTTTCAGTGACTATAGGCAAAGCCATGAATGTAGAAAGGAAGAGCCTCATGACAAAGAAAGAGAATAAATATGTGGAGACCAGAAGCATGGGGACTTCTCATGAATTGAATAAGTTATCCTGTGCTCTCTTACCCTTCTTGCTCCATGCATTATGCATGGTATATTAGGAGTCAGTGTCCACCCAGCCCAACCCCTAAAGCATAAGATTTACCAGTTACCTGCTGCCAGGTAACAGCTGCCCTATAATAGAACTCACATACACATAGTGGAAGACCCAACCTGCCAGCTGCATACTGCCTCCCTTCCTCTGCAGAACAATGAACAGTGACCCTATCCTTGGTTTTAGGGTGTCTGGCATCCTCCCTATAATCTGTTTGAGTCTGAGAAATAACAGGGCAACAGAGGCTGTGGTAAAGACATCTGAACATCCTCAACAGAGCAGACAACCTGTTGATCATTGAAGAAGATCTCTGACAACTGATTTCAATTAAAAACCTGCACAAGATTCAAGTCTACCCCTTTGCCTCTGTATCTGGGTGTGATTGAGCAGTTCTCATGCCGTGCCAACAACTGGACATGGCTCAAGGCCCTCAGTGTCAATATATCGCACCAATCCAAAGCTGCATAGCCAAGAAACATCACAATGATAAATTCTAAGCTGAAACCTTGGAAGGGAGGACATAGAACAGATGTACTAACGTCATAGTGAACATGATACCTGATTATGAATAATCCAGGAGGCTAGTATATGTTATGAGGTGAATTGTGTCCCCTCCAAAAAAATTACATCGATTTCTTAACACACTGTGTCAGGTGCTATGTGAAGCAGATGTCAAAGAAGCAATAGCTTTGTATTAAGAGCCTCTAGAGGTAGCACAAACCACAGTAATGCCTGGCTGCACAAAGTGGCCCAACGTGCCTGGCACTAATCTGCTACAGGATGCCATCCATAGGCTCCAAGTCTAACATGTCACAGTCATTACTATAGTCACATTCATGATGCAAGCTAAGCATCAAGAAGTATTCCTGTTGCCATTTTGCTGTTTTCTTTAAGGAGACATGTAGAATTCTCTCTGAAAGAAGTATATATGAATACAGTTGAATGACATCAAATTTCTCTAGCTTTGGAAGCCTACACTGCTAAAGAAATTATATTTCTGCTGGGTGTCTGTGGCTGATTCCCGTTATGTTAGCTACTCAGGAGACAGAGATCAGGAAGATCAGGGTGCAATGTCAGCCCAGTAAAAAATTCTTGAGACCCTCTCTTGAACTAACTGATCACAAAAATAGAGCTTGTCATGGAGTGGACACTGAATTCAAATGTTCATAACTCAAATAAACAAAAAAGTAGTGATGTTTCCTATTTTGCTTTTCTCGTGGCATAGGAACATGAAGGAGACTACAGCTGTGAATAAATTTGTGAAAGAGTTTGATATCATTTTGTGTAATTATCACTCCTTTGTGAAAATATTCTCTGGTAAGACTGTTGATTTTTAAATCTTGCATAAGATCTGGAAGAGTAGTACAGCTGAATCATACATGTTGTACTTGAGAAAGGACATAAAACAGGCAAATAAAAGCAGTACCAACAGGCAGACTTGTACCAACTGGAGCAAAGTGTAAATAAATATAAGATCTGATATTTTGGATTTGAGCAAATTGCCAGTTGGTAATAAAGGAAGGCAGATTTTGTTGGCATCTGGACCATGGGCAATTTAAGTGGTTAAACCCAAGGGCAGAGTCCATAATGGTTCCAATAATTGAATATGGTGCTGACCTCACCCTGGTACTCTTTAATTGCAGCCTGTAGATACAGTCTGCACACTCTCTCATTTGCACAGATGTGGTGCACAGGCTATTGGTCCAAGGACACTGGAATATCAAATGGTCCCATGTTGATCTGCATTGATCCCTACATAAGAGTGCTTATCAGTCAGCCAGGAGGCATCAGCACCATGCCTGGTTGTGCCCAAACAGAAATGGCTATGCTCCAGAACCAGTCACCAGTTTCATGACTTCTCAGTATAATCATATAGAATGTTTTAAAAGAGTTAATATATTGGAGACTCTCTGATCAGTCACTCCCTTATATTTTGAGGAATCATGTAGGAACTGTCTTTCAAAGACGTTACACAATTTCAAACTTTGAAACAAAGCAGGAGTGTAACATCTGTTAAATTACTTGCATTAAGCCTAAAGTTGGAACATGGCATGTCACTTAGTGTGCTAGGATCCCTTCCAAAATTTTTCTCAGTCATTCTGGGGTTTGAAGACAGGCTCTCATGGTTGCTGCACAAGCACTCAACCACTTGAGCCCCTCCAGCAGACCTTTGATGTTAGGTTTTTTAAAGATGTGGTCTTACCAACTACTTCTCCCAGCTGGCTTGGAACTGAGATTCTTCTAGTTTCAACCTCCTGAGTAGCTAGGATTACAGGTGTGAGCCAGCAGTGCCCCTCCCATTCAAATAGATAATTACCATACAAGGAGAAAGGTCAAGTTCTATGAGCAGGCATTTCAAAGAAAAGTGTCATTACTCTAATGATTACTATGTTTATTTTTTTTTCAGTACTGGAGCATGAACTCACAGCCTCCAACTTTAGCCACTCCAAAAGCTCCTTTTATTGTGGAAGGTTTTTGGACATAGTGTCTTGCAAACTATTCGTCTGGGATGGCTTTGAACAGGTATCTTCCAGATCTCTGCTTCCTGAGCAGCTAGGATTACAGGCATGAGTGACCAGTCCCTTGTTTTATGAGCACAGTTTTTATGAGTACAGCTGTATTTCCTGTTTTATGAGTACAGATTTAAGAAAGGTAATCAAGATTTTACAGTGCCATGGCATGACCTGCACTGCAGTGGGGTACTCCTCTCCTGCTATTGCCTTTATCAATAATTTATTTCATCATCTCAGTGATTGTAGGGAAGGACATGAGTGTAGAGAGAAAGATCCTGATGACCAAGTCATGAAAAGAATGTTTGGATACCAGTATCATGGGATCTTCTCAGGAATTGAATGAGATATCCTCTGCTCTATATATTATGCAGAGTGTTTTAGGAGTCTGTGACTGCTTTAGGAAAATGTGACTGTTTTTAGTGAGTAAGTTTGTGGGATTTCTATAAAAATAGAAATCCAATACCTTCCACACATGTCCACACCAATGGCTAGTTAATGTAAACATTAGTAGCACTACAGAGCACCAAACTGGTTTGACAGCTTTCTATCCTGCCAATCTGAGACAACAAACCTCAGGACCTCTATATGCAACCAACACACATAACCACAATGACCAATATCCTGTAACAGAACAACTATGCATTCCAATCTTCATGGGAGCATTTTAGGCATGCCATGGATCCATATTATTATAACATGGATAGTGGTCAACTGAAAAATTCCTTGATAGCCATGTGGAAGGCAGGGGATCTGGCTCAAGTGATATAGTACTAGCCAAGCAAGGATGAGCTCAAAATCACACCAAGTTTTAAGGAAAATACCCCCAAAAGACATCAAAAACTGTGTAGAAATAGGGTGAGTGACAAAATAAAGTCAAGTCTTAGATCAAAACTGATATGGAGCCAGGGGTTGGTCATCACAATACTCAGGAAGATTAGATAGGAGGATCACTAGTTTTAGGCTCCTGAGCTATATAGTCTGTTCAACGATAGTCTGGACTACATAGCAATATTCTGTCTCAAGAAACAAAGTAGCATGACAATGGTGGCTCATCCCTATAATCAGGATGGTCATGGTTGTATAGCAGTCCAGGAAAATAGTTCAATAGACCATATCTCAGAAATGCCCAGCACAAAACAAGTTTGGCAGAGTGGCTTAATATGTAAAGTGCCACAAGGCAAATTTGTTATCATCCAGGTTTTCAAGCAGTCACAAGAGACTGGGTACTGGTGGCTTACTCCTGTAATCCTAGGTACTCAGGAGGCAGAGATCAGAAGGATAACAGTTGGAAAATTGTTTGTGAGACCATAACTGGAATAAAAAAATCACAAAATGGATTTAGGAGTGACTTCAGGTAGAGGTCCTGAGTTAAACCCCAGTATTGCAGAAAAAAATAAAGTCACTAGAGGACTGTGCCAAAAACCTGTGAAGGGATCTCTACTTCCTAAATATCTCTTCTCATCTGAATGCGAGTGAGATCATATTGAGGTCCTCATGTGTATTGTCTTAGAATGGCAGGACACATTTAATGCTATGTTTCACATGGTTAAGAATAGGAACCTTACCTGGTTACAACACACCTTGTGAGGTGCAAAGTCATACCCTTAAAGATCACTGACACCTAAAACACCATGCATAATATATAGAGCAGGTAGCATGAAAGAGAACAGTTTATATTTTTCAATTCAGTAGAAGTCCCCATGATTCTGGTATCCAAACATTTTCCATGACTTTGTCAACAGGGTCTTTCCCTTTACATTCATATATTTGTCCATAGTCACTGAGATAGGGAAATGAATTACTGATAAAAGCAATAGCAGAATAGGAGCACCCCTCTGGATGGTGAGTCATGCCACAATCCTGGCATTTGAATTTGTCTTAAATCTGTACTCACAAAACAGTAAATATTAAGGTACTGACCCTGCTCTTCCTTTTAAATGCCTGCTCATCACATTGACCTTGGCTCCTATCAGTGTAATTAAGCATTAGAAGGAGCCAGTCACTGAAATCTTAGAACCTGTAATTCTTGCTACAGTGAAGGCAGACATTAGGAGGATTGCAATTCAAAGCCAGGGGGACAAATAGTAAGATCCTGTCTTGAAAATACTTAACCTCAAAAGAAATTATAGAGTACCAATGTGGGATCAAGTCCCACATTTAAATATATGGACTCCTCTGGGATCTGTCCCTGGGCTTGACTCTCTGAAGTACCCACAGTAGAGACTCCAATAGAATCTGCCTTTCTTTACTACACACTGCCAAACTTGCACAAATGCAGAATGTCAGAGCATACATTATTTTCACTTTACTCTACTCAGAAGGAATCTGCATGTTTCTACTGCTCTTACTTACCTGTCCAAAGTACCCCATGTACAAATCAGCTGCATGCTCTTCCAGAAATTATCCAAGACTTACATATCAACAGTATTACTAGATAGTCTTTTCATGAGGATTGAGGTTTACACTCAAAAAGATATAAAACTATTTCACAAGTTTATTGACAGTTGTGGCCTCATTCATACCCATAGCCCAAGGGAGACTCAATCTTAAAATTGGAATATCAATTTTTATAGCAGTGTAGTCTTTCAATGCTACAGAAATTTCATGTCACTCAACCCTATTGTCATATACTTGCAGCAGAGAAAGTATGAGCTTCTGAAGGCTAGCATTTAATAACGTACATTGATTTTTCTCATTATTTCAGAACATCAAGGTTTTGGATAGAATGCTTTCTCCTGAGATCACTTCTTGGTTTCTATGTTGTCATCTTGTTCTCTCTGTTCTCATGCTTTTCTGTGACTGTCGATGTTCTTTATCTTTCCTTTTATAGGCAAAGTGTATGAATCAGAATGGGGCCCAATTCCTAATTAAATGGTTTCATATTAGTTATGAACTTGAGGGAAATATGTCAATATCATTGCACAGTCTGACATACTACTGTAACAAATGCAATGATCACGGGTCTTGTTAAACATAAAAGAAGGCTTTCAGAACTTAGCTTGCATTGTAATTGTGGCCATATCAATGGGTATGTCACCTTAGACTTTTGGCCTATGGGAGGTGCCAGGAGGTTAGAGCAGTTCCTGCCCCAGGGCAGGAAACAATGTGGTTTGTGCTGCTTTTTGAGGCACTCATGTGAATTCTGCACTTTTGGCCACAGCGCTGGTTTTGCATTAGCTCAACTAGCTGTGTTTGAAGTGCAGTCAAGAAAGACAAGAAAGAAAAGGGCAATTTCAAAGTTCCTTAAACAAATAGCAGTTCTCCTTTGACACCTGTTTCACTTAGCCACTAACAGTGTGTACAAAAATTAAGGTGAATTTTCTGGGGGAGTCACAATTCCACTCATAACATATAACAACCTCCTTTATAGTTCATAACCTGCTATGATTTTCAAAAGGAGATAGTAAACCTGTGCTACTATAACCTAGGTCCTCCCTCTCAAAGCTGCAGCATAAAAATTGTCATTGTGACCTCACTGAGTTATGCAGTTATGGATTGGTGCAATCTAATATCACTCAGAGACTCAAACCCTGTCCAATTGGAGGCATGTCATGCCGTGTACACAGAGTCAAGGATACAGAAGCAAAGGGGTGGGCCTGAATGATTTTGGGTCGGTTTTTAACTGAAACTCTCCATTAGAGATCATCTGGGAATTCTCTCCATGCTGTTTCCCCTGTTGAGGATGTTTAGGTTTCTTTGCCACACCCTAGGTACCCCTGAGAATTCTCAGATGCAAGTAGATTACAGGGAGGAAGCTGGGCACACTAAAACCAAGGATAGGAAATGCAGGTCAACGTCCTGCTGGGCAGGCTAGGCAGTGTGTAAGTGGCTTTTTGCATCTTCCACTGTGTTCTTGAGTCCTCCTGTAGGGCAGCTGGTCCTGGACCGGGGTTGCCTCTGCTTTGGCAGATGGGGACGCGACCTTTAGTGCCTTCTGGCTGTGGGAGTGGCTGTCAGGACAGGTCACCTGCCTAACCCTCTCCCTTCTTGTAGACGACGTGGAGGTGAGCCGGCATATGGAGATGGTAGCATTAGTGGTTCATGCACACCCCAGCCTGCCTTCCTCCTGTTGGGCCCACCTCTTTTGTCCTCAACTTTCCAAATATGTGGAAAGCACTCTTAAATCCTAACACAGCCACCCCAAGTCCAGCGTCTCTTTCTTCTATCCATAAATCCCTAAATATCCCCCTCCCAGCCAGTATTCCCCAACACCGAATTCCCCTTTCCACAGAATTATCAATAATACCCCCAAATCCCCACAGCTAGAAGGGGTCCTTCATTCTTGTTGTTCTAAAGGAGGCCCCTAGCCTGTAGGGTCCTGAGTACACGGTGGGGACATGCACTCCTGCCGGTTACACACAGTCCCCTTTCCTCATCAGGATGCTGACCCGCATGCGCTGTTCTTGTTTTTGAGTCCCAGCGTCATCCCTATGTATCTGTTTCAGTCTGACAATTTACAGGGTCACAGATTCTGAGGCAAAACCACCTCAACATCCTGAATAGAAAAGACAACCTGACCATGCGGCAGATCATAAATTCAGTTAAAGGACCACCCCTCTTCTCCACAGTATCATAAAACCCGCCCTTTTCTGTGATTGGGCAGTCCTCATAGCATGCCCATGTTGGATTGCTCTTGAGCCCCTGAGTGACATTAGATCGCACGAATCCAAAGCTGTACAGCCTAGTGGTCACAATGACAATTTCTGTGCTGCAGCTTCTGGAGGGAGGACGTAGCTTTTTTATATAACAGGTGTACTACCCTGTTATTGAAGATGGTAGTGGGATATGAATTAGAGAGGAGACTTGTACATGTAGTGAGATGAATTGTGTCTCCTCCGAAAAACAACTTAATTTTCTAATACATAGTGTTAGCGGCTAAATGAAACAGGCGTCATATGTGCAATACTCCTAAGGCAGGCTGAACTGTCATTTTTTTTCTTTTTTGACTGCAATTAACGTCTGACTGTTGGACTGGTGCAGAGCCAGCCATGCAGCCAAAATTCCAGTATCCACACCAGCGCCTCCAGGAGCAGCGCTAACCACACTGCCTGGCTTCACACCTGACTAACTCCCCTGGCGATAAGCTGCTACATGTCGCCATCTAAAGGACAAATGTCTAATATGCCAAACCAGTTACTATGACCACCTTTAGGTCTTAAGTGAAGCATCCAGAAACATTTTTGTTAACTTCTTGCTCTCTTTTCTTCATCATCATGATCTGAATTCATTGCATTTAGTTACAATACTACCTCAGACTGGACAACTGTATTTCCCTCAAATTCACAGCTAATAATAATCCAGTTAATTATGTGTGTGTAGGGGCAATCTGATTCCTTCATTTTCCTTGTAACAGGAAACAAAAAGGACATGGATAGTCACAGGAAAACATGACAGGAACATGAGGTCAACATGAAAATGTACAAACTAGGAGAGAGATCTCAGGAGAAACCATGCCATGCAAAATCTTGATGTTCCAGAATTATGAGAATAATTTTGTGATATTAAATGACAGGGTTCAGAAGTTCATACAGACTTTTAGGAGACTCATAGGATTTTCTTTTGCAGGAACTATATGAGAATACATTTGGATGTCATGAGATTTCTCTACCAGTGAAAGCATACACTGTAATAACATATGGTATTTCCTATTGGAATATTACTTCTTCCTTGAACTATGAACAGGAATGAGGCCACAGCTGCTGATGGGGCTAGAGTGATGTGTTGTGCGAGATGGCATGAAGTCCACAAAGTTGTGAAATAATTTGATATTCTATTTTGTTTAACAACCACTCCTTGTGAAAAAATATCTCCTGCAACATGGCAGGCCAATAAGAAAAGTTTGGGACTCCTAAAACATACATGACTTAATATTGCATTTCAGGTGGAAAGTTCTCTTTCTTTCAGCCTTCTTTTCAAATGCAAATGTATATGGGTTATTCACACCCTAGCATGCAGACTACACAATCCACCTCCATTTCATCAGGGGACCACGCATGACCCTTCCCATTCATTGGTTATTGGTGGTTGGGAATCACCAGGCTAAAGTAGGTTTTCTTCATTTTTTTTGCTGTTCTGGGTCTTATCCTCAGGGCCCACACCTTGATCCACTCCATCATCTCTTTCTGTGATGTTTTTTTTCCAGACAGTGTCTCTGAAGTATTTTGCCCAGGCTGACTTCAAAATATGGTCCTACTGATCTCTCCCTCATGAGTAGCTAAGGTGATATGTGTGACCCCCTGTCACCCAGCTGGTGAAGGTGCTTTCTCTCTTGACCACCTAGTTGCATCATGGCCTTTGTAACTCCTTTCCTTCATCTTTAATAAACTCCAGTACCTCACTGACTACATGCACATGTCTTGCCTGGATGTTTCCATGTGGGACACAAGGAATATGGGAAACTTCTGATCAGAGACTGCAGGATCCTACAAGAGTAAGGCTGGTGATTTGAAGGGCAGTGGAGTTGACTGACACAGGGGTTATTTGGAACAGGATTGTTTGGACTAGTGAAAAGTAACAATAAGCATGAGAACTTTGATTTTCCACTCCTAAAAATTTGTCAGTGGACTGTAAAGAAGACAAGATTTCATTGGAACCTAGAATGTGGATCACAGGAGTGAGAAAGCACAAGGGCAGAGCACAGAGGTGTGGCCATATTTCAATCTGGATTTTATTTCTAAGCTGGTGGAGACATGTGGAGACCCTCCTTCTGCACTCACTCTCATCCCACAGAGGCAGAGGTCACTGTCCATGGAAAGGTGCATTTGCTATTGGTCCAAGGAGACAGGGTTATCAAATGGCTCCATCCTCATCTCATTTGCATGGAGCTGTTAAGGAGTACCTCTGAGTCAGGCCAGGAGGCACCAGCGTGCTGCCTGGTTGTCCACAAAGGGACATGGCCATTAACAATTCTTCTACCTGATCATGTCCATAAGAGCATGTACATATATCTTCAATCAGGGAGGAAGACAAATTACAACATTTGGTGTCTCTATCAACATCTGAGTAGGCACACTGGTCCCCAGCACTTTCTAGTATATTGTTCTGTTAGAATGGCAAATATTTTTTCATTACTATTAGTAGTGGACAATTAAATTTTGTCTAGGAAAAATCAGAGGCCAGTTTCATGGCTTCTCAATATAATTGAATGTAATGGGCTCATGTGGATATTTGGGACAGTGTGTATGAACTGCTCCCAAACAGTTTGTTAGAGAGTCCCTGTAATTTTGGGGAATCATGTAGGCACCCTCTTTCTACGACAGAACAGAATTTAAATCTGAATGGATGGATATTGTTTTGTTTGTATAAAATCTAAAGATGGAATGAGCTACTTCTGGTCACTTAGTGTGGTGGGATCCCTCAACTATTTAATTTCCTTGATAGATACCAAGGTGAAATGCTGTGAGTAGGCATTTCAAAGAAGCAGTGTCAGAACTGTAACTTTTATTGTTTTAAGAGTACAGCTTTAAGACACTTACTTGAAAGAGAAATAATAGGTGAACCTGCAGCACATCCTAATTTCGTGATCTTCAGTCCAAAAGGATGTTCCATTTATGTTATTTGACTTATCAAAAATGTATTTCTTCCAGACCACTGCTTGCTCATGCCTGTAATTATGCAGTATGCAAAGACCAAGAGGATCATAGTTGTATACTCCTTTGTGTTTGATGGAATATTTTGAGATTGGATCTCAGAATTCCCTGCTGGATTATATTTGAACCATGATCCTCCTGATCTGTGCCACCTTCAATGTAGCTAGGATTACAGGTTTGAGACACTGGTGCCTAAGTAGTAAGTGACAATTTAGGATGTTACTGTGAACCTCACCTAGTAGTGTTTTGAGTGGGTAAGTTTGTGGAAATTTCTTATAAATGAACAAAAATCCAGCACTTTCCAAAAAGGCCCCAAACAATATGCTCCCAAGATGGAGAGTTCAGTACACCTTCAGTTCATCATACTGGTTTAATAGTTTTCAGCCCTGCCAATGTCAGGCAACACAACTAAGTGCCTCAATATGCAACTGACAGACATATCCTACAATCAAAGAACTATGATCAATATCCTGCAACAGAACAAATATGTGTTCCTTGTCTTCATGGGAACATTCCAGGCATGCCATTGAATGATACATGTATACCATTGAAAAAGATCAGCTGAAAATTCAATGGATGCCCATGTAGAGGGCAGGGGGTCTGACTCAAGTGACAGAGTACTTGTCTAGCAAGTATGAGCTCAAGTTCAAGTCAGTGTACCCTGAAAAGACATCAAAAACTGTGTAGTACTGAGTGTGAGTGACAAAATAATGACAAGACTTTGATCAAAACTGATAGGGAGCCAGAGACTGGTCATCAGAACACTCAGGAAGATGAGGTAGGAGGATCACTCATTTTAGGTGCCTATAATATATGGTGTGTTCTATGATTACCTGGGCTACATAGCAAGATTCTATCTCAAAAATGAAAGTATCATGGCAATGGTGGCTTACCACTATAATTCTAGTTACTCCAGAGTAGAGATCAGTGTAATCATGGCTGTATGTCAGTCCAGGAAAATAGTTCAGGAGACTATAGCTCAGAAATACTCCAGACAAAAATAGATCTGGCAGAGTTGCTCAAGAGGTACAGAGCATATCTAGCAAGTATGAGTTCCAGAGTTCAAACTTGGCACAAAAAAAACAATTAAAAAAGCATAGGTAAACAAGAATGTGTGGGGCATTTTTAGAGCTCAGTCTTACACTAGGTCTTATATATACTTAATGCACATGGTATTAGTACTAAGTAAGTTTCACTTGGGTATCATATTCACATGTAATTTCACATGTGGACATGGTTTGTAAAGTAAAAATTGTGAATTTAGGATTAAAGAAGCATGTACAAAGGCATATAAAAAAAACACTGAGATACTTACTTCACATGTGTAGATAACTCATCACAAGCTTAAGTTTTCCCTTAAAATCAATCCAAATATCAACTAACATAATTTTTAATAAAGAAACTAAGAGCAAATTCTAAACTCTTCTGAAAGTGTGTGTGTACATGTGTATAAATTGAGCCTAGAATCTTCTCAATTGTAGGAATAGGAGTAGCCATAATTTCCTGATCCTAATGTACATTATTGAGGTATAATATTGAAATAATAAACACCAAGGAATCACAACACATATAATATTCATGAAAGAGGATAAGTGAATGTATGTTCCTATTGTGAACCATGTGAAAAATAACATTCAGTGTGGCCTTCCAATCTCAGACAACACAGAAGAAGATGTCAGTATAGACACCATACTATTTATATATGCAGAGACATTTAGGAAGTACAGATCCCTTCATTGGTCTACAGCACAGTCCTCCAGTGACTAAGTTTTTTTCCTGAGGAATGGGGTTCAAACTCAGAACCTCCACCTTGACTCACTCCATCAATCCGTTTTTGTGATTTTTTTTTTGAGTTAGATGCTCGCAAATGATTTGCCTGGGCTGCCTTCAAGCTGTGATCCTCCTGAACTCTGCCTCCTGAGTAGCTAAGAATACAGTTGTGAGCCACAAGCCCTCAGCCTACAATGACTACTTGAAATCCTGAGTTCTAACAAATTAGCCTTGTGGATGTACTGTAACAAACAGCAGACCTCTAGCATTCAGAACAGAATGGCTATCATTAAGAAGTTGAGGGGCCAGGCACGGGTGGCATAACCCTGTAATCCCAGTTGCTGGAAAGGCTGAGGTCTGAGATCCACAGGATTAAGCTTCCAAACCAGCACTCCTAGGGAGTCAGGGAGACCCCACCTCAATATAAGCACAGCACCGTGGGCTGTTGGTGTGGCTCAAGGGGCAGAGTGCCTGCTTTTGCAACATGAAGCCCTGAGGTCAAACCACAGTCCTCCTACTAAAAGAGAAGGGCTATTTAAAATAACAAAAACCAAAAAGGGGTCAAGTGATTCTTCTCAGCTTGCCTCTGCTGTGAAACCTGCACATAAGAAAAATATTAAGCACCCTTTGAAAAAGTAAAAAGGATGAAATGCTGTTAGAATTGTACATTGAGCAACAAATACTTGATAATGCTCTTTAAAGATGAAGCTGCTGTTGAGGAATACAGACAGGGTAGAGAATATTTAGGGATTTATCGTTAGACAAAAGAGGTGCTGGACTGGGGGAGGCCCTGTTTGGATTTAAGAGTGCTTTCTATATATTTGGAAAGCTGGGGGAGAAACAGGCGGGCCCACCAGGAGGAAGACAGCTTGGAGTGTGCATGAACCCCAGATCCTATCATCTCCACACACCCACTCACCTCCAAGTCATGTACAACTAGGGAGAGTGTTAGGCTTGTGCCCTGTCCTGAGAGTCCCCTCCCACAGCCAGAAGGCACTAAAGGTTGCCCCGTCCAACTCCCAAAGCTGGAGGCCACCTCCAGTCCACCTGCCCTGTAAGAGGAGTAAGGAACACATAGTGGGGAGTCACAAACCACCAGTTACTAAAGTCCTCCCTTCCCCTTCAAGACGCTGACCTGCATGCCCTATCCTTGGTTTTAGGGTGCCCAGCATCCTCCTTATAATCTGCTTGAGTCTCACAATTCACAGGGAACAGAGGCTGTGGCAAAGTCACCTGAACATCCTCAACAGAGGAGACAGCCTGGAGATCAGTCCCAGATGATCTCCTATGGAGAGATTCAGTGAAAGTTCCCCCCAACATTATTGAAGACTGCTCCTTCCCCTCTGTTTCCGTGTCTCATTGGGCGGTCCTTATGCCATGCATCCACTTGGACTGGTTTAAGGCCCTGAGTGACCTTAGATCACAACAATCCATAGTTGAATAGCTGAGAAGCTTCACAATGACAAGTTCTATGCCACAGCTTTAGGAAGGAGGACCTAATTCATCATCTAAGAGTTGTAGCAACGTCACATTGAAGATGATAGTGGATTATTAATTATAGAAGGAGGCTGGTATATATGTTAGAAGCTGAATTGTGTCACCACCGACAAATTCACTGTGATTTTTTTTTTAACACGCAGTTTTAGCGGCTTCGTGAAACAGATATCAAAGCAGGAATGCTACTAGATTCAGGCACCTTGAAATTCTGCTTTTCTTTTTTTGGCTGCACGTAAAAGACTGGCAGTTGGGCTAATGCCCAGGCAGAACTGTGACCAAAAGTGCAGAATTCACACAAGTGCCTCTAAAAGCAGTGGCAGCACCATCTTTCCTACCTAGCTGCAGGAACTGTCCCAACTTGCATGGCGCTAACCTGCTACATGCCCAGTCCTAGCTGCCTGCCAGCCCCCTCCCCACCACCAGAAGAAACTGGAGGGCACCCTCCCCCAATCCCAAAACCTAGAGAGTGTCTGGACAAAAGAGTCCGTGAAAGAAGACAGAAATGGAAGGCTTGGCTCAACAGCAGAGTCAGGTTTATGTCAGGATGAACATGAGAGGATTGTAGTCAGAGGGAGAGACCAGAGTGCTGCCTCTAACAGGCTTGGGATTTATGGGGCTGTGCAGGGTGTTTTCGGGAGGTGGTCTTCGGGGCAGGTGTGCGGGAGGTCACGGTTAATGCGGGTGTGTTAGGGAGGGGTTGCTTCTTTCAGCTCTGGACGGTTGGTGCATCGCTTACTGGACACTGACGGTTGGCTGCGTCACTTAAGAGAAATGAAAAATGACTGCGGGGAAACAAGGCAAGGTAAGGTCACGTCAGAAATGTCAGAGTTGGGGGGGCCAGCGGGTGAGCCTTGAGATGCTGCCTGGTTTTAGGATGACTTTACTCTTGCTAAACAGAGGGGACCTCGGCACAGCTGCCCTAAAGGAGGCCGGGCCTGTAGACTCGGGAGCATGTGGCGGGGAGAAGCACTCTCGCAGTCATGGACGCCCTTCCTTCCCTGTCACCACCCCACACGCACGCACTGTCCTTTCTTTTCGGGCTGTTCACGTCCTCCCTAAGGTTCTCCCTGCGTCCCGCAATTCACAGGGAGAAATCGGATGTGGAAAAACCACCTGACCATCCCGGACACAGGACACATTTGGAGAGGATTCCAAGATAGCTGGAGATTTGGCCAGCTTCAGTTAAAGATCCGCCCCAGATCGCAAAAGCCCGCCCTTTCCTCTCTGTATCTGGGTCTGATTGGACAGTGCTCATGCCGGTGCCTCCAAATGGACAGCGATTGAAGTACTGATTGACATTAGATCTCACCAACCAATGCTGAAAGATGTCAGAATGTCAAATTCGTTGCTGCATCTTCTGGAGGGAGGAACTGCCTTCATAACAGAACAGGATTAAGAACTTCATATTGATAATTGCAGGTTATGAATGATAGCAGGAGACTCAGATATGTTATTTTAGCAGAGAAGAACATTAGAAAAAAGCAGACTAGGACTGAGTCCTGATAAAGCATAAGGGAGGTAGGGATGGCACACCAGAGAGATAAAACCTGAGGAATCTGAAGGTGAAGAAGGTCACATAGCACTGGGAAGGGGAAAATGTCATGTAGCACTAGGGTAAAGTAGAGCCTATAAAATTAAATATAACCACATATGTATTAGACCTTGCTTTTTGCTTCTGTAACCTGCTTGCAATGGTAAATAAGGTGAGAAAACGTTGTTCTCAGGGCTCAGTCTTTGGACATGAGTCCACAGAGTCTGTGCTGGCACAATAAAACGATGCTTCCTGCTTAATTGTGTCAGTGTTCTGTATCTCAGCCAGCAACTTCCTGCAATATTATGAGCTGAATTGTTTCCCTAAAAAAAAATTCATGTTGATTTTATGACACACAGTGTTAACAGCTAAGAGAAAGGGGCATCACAAGAGCAATATTTCTGGATTAAGGGACTTTTTAATTGCTCTTTTTTTAGGGTTGTTGGGCTAATGCCCAGCCAGTGCTGTGCCTGAAATTCCAGAATCCACAGAAGTGTCTCAGAAGAAGCACAAACCACACTGCTGTGGACTACACTAACTGACCTAACCTACCTGGCACTAACCTAATACTGGACATCATCTCTATGCCTCAAGTCTACCATGTCACAATCGTTACCATGCCAACTTTATGACATAAGCTAAGCGTCCAGAGGCCTTCCTTGGCCATCTTGCTCTTTTATCTTCATCATTAAGACACGGACACTTTTGCATTCAGTTAAAATAGTACCTCAGATCGGACAATTGTTTGGATGTATGTCTGTCAAATTCATAACAAATAACACTCCAGTTAATTGGTAGTGCCTTAATCTTATTCATACACTTTGCTTACAACAGGAAAAATAAAGGACACTGTAAGTCACTAGAAAACACAATGGTACAAACACGAAAATTACAATGTAAAATCAATGAGCGAGATCTCAGAAGAAACCATTCCATTCAAAACCTTGATGTTATGTGAGTAAATATAAAAACGATAAAGTAAAATCAAATGTGAAAAATAGAAAACACAAAGCTTTGATAGTTCAGACTTACAAGGAAAATAAATGTATGCTATTAAATGACAGCATCCAGAAGCACATACAACCTTTTAGGATAAACAAAGGATTTTCTATACAGCAAGTGTATAAAATATAGTTGAATGACATCAAATTTCTCTAGCATTGAATGCATGCACTGCTATAGGAAATGATATTTCAGCGGTGCGAAGGAGGCTCACGCCTGTAATCCTAGCTTCCCAGGAACAGAGTTCAGGAGAATTGTGGTTGGAAGCCAGTCAGGGCAAATAATTTGAAAGAACCTATCTCAAAAAAACCCATCACAAAAAAGGGGTGATGGAGAGGCTCAAGTTGTAGGCCATGAATTCAAGTCCTAGTATGAAAAAATAGAAAAAGAAAAAGTAAAGGAATGACATTTCCTATTGGAATAATGCTTCTCCTTTGGACAATGAACATGAATGAGGTCACAGCTGCCAATAAATATGTGACATAATTTGACATACTTTGTAATGTAACCATTGACCTTGTGAACAAACTCTCTGGTAACACTTCTGACATCTAAGTCTTGGATAAGTTCTGGAAGGGAAGTACAGCTGACTGGTACATGGTGAACTTGGGAGAAGTAACTAAACAGTAATAAGGATAGCAACATCCAGACTCTTTGGATTAGTTTAAAGTGAAGTTAATATGAGATCTGTAATTTTGCATTTATGCCAGTTGCCAGGGGGAAGAAAGTAATGCAGATGTTATTGGAACCTGGACTGTGTGTCATTCAAGTCATCAAGTACAAGGACAGAGTCCATAGAATTCCCAATTTTTGAATGTGTGGCTCGGCCCCACCCTAGCATTCTTTAAGTCCTGCCTGTGGAGACCCTTCTGCCTCCACTGCCATCCACACAAATCACAGGTGATGATTGGTAATGTGGTGCACCTGCTATTGGTTCCAGGATATTGATATCAAGTGAGCCCCACATTGATCTACATGGAGCTCTGCAAAAGAGAGCTCATCAGTCGGGCCAGGAGGCATGGTAGTCCCAAATGGACTTGGCCATGCTGGGGAAACCAGAAGGCAGTTTCATGATTTCTCAATGGAATCATGTAGAATGGCTTTAATGTGGCAATTCTGGGGCAATGTGTATAAAATGTTTTCAAACAGTTAGTCCATTAGGTATTCAGTGACATGTCCCTCAGTATGATTCGGGGGAATCATGTAGGCACTCTCCAAGATGTAACACAATTTCAAGCTTTCAAAGAAAAGAGATTAAGAAATATTTTATTGTTTTTATAAATTCTAAAGATGGAATCTGTTACACTTGGCCATGTACTGTGCTGGGATCTCTTTGAAAAAAACTTTTGGTGTGATGGAGTTGAACTCAGAGCCTCAATCTTGCTTGGCAGGTGCTCTACTATTTGTGCCACTCTGCCAGCCCTTTTTGTGTTAGTTTTTTTTGGTATTGGGGTAAAAATTCAGGCCCTACTCCTTGACCCTCTCCACCAGACATTTTTTTCTGTGATGGGTTATTTTGAGACAGGGTCTCATGAACTATTTGCATGGACTGGCTTTGAAATGCCATCCTCCTGTTCTGTCCCCTGATTATGTAGGTTTACAGACTTGAGCCACTGGTGTCAGGACTGTGTTAGGTATTTTTGAGATAGGGTCTTCCTATTTGCCTGGGCTGGCTTCAAACTGTCATCTTTCTGATATCTGCCTCCTGAGTAGTTCAGATTACAGGTTTGAGACACAAGCACCTAGCATCTTCACATATTTCATTTCCCATAGTGGAGCCAAGGTCAAATGTTATGAGCAGGCATTTCAAAGGAACAGCAGTATCTGTACTGTAATGATTACTGTTTCATGAGTACATCTTTCTTAAGAAAGGTATTTGAAAGAGAAAGAACAGGTGACGCTGCTGCACATCTTTAATTCATGACTCACAATCCAGTGTGGTGTTCCTATTCTTTTATTTTCCTCATCAGTAAATCTTTTCTTCATCTTAGTGACTGTGGAGAAGTACATGAATGTAGAAAGAAAAGTGTGATAACAAAGTCATAGAATGAATGATTGCAGAACAGAATCATTGTAATTTCTAATGAATAAGATATCCTGTGTTGTCTCAACTTTTCTTCTGTATACATTATGCATGGTGTTTAAGGAATTAGTGATCTTTTCTGGTGCTTGGACCTTGGGATGGAGATTTCATTTTCCCTTCAGGCTATCATACTGGTTTTACAGATTTCTGTCCTGCCAAACTCAGACACACCTGAAGATATCAATATGCAACCACAGACATATCTGCAGTAACAAATCACCTCCATTGAAATTACAGTGGGTTGAATGTCTTCATGTGTACATTTCCAGGCATGCCTTGAAATTTTATTAATGTTCCACAGAGAACTCAACTGAAAAGTAACTGCAATTCTTAGTAGAGAACAAGTGGAAGAGAACTTGCCTAGCAAGTGTGAACTCAAGTTCAAAGTTTTGGCATCAAAACTGTAGAACTGAGTGTGAGTGACCAAACAAACCAACATTTTAAGCAAATTGGATATGGAGATAAGGAACTATCATGGCAATACTCAGAAACTGAAGGTAGGAGGATCACTAATTTCAGGTACCTGAGCTACCTGTTGTGTCTTGTGATACCCTGGGCTACATAGCAAGATCCTGTATCAAAACCAAAGTAGTATGGCAGTGGCAGTTCAGGACTAATATCCTTGCTACTCAGGACATAGAGCTCAGGACGATCATCATTGGAGGGAAGTCCAGGAAAATAATTCACAAAACCCCATCTTGGAAATTCCCAACAGGAAGCAGGGCTGCAGGTTTGGCTCAATAGGTAGAGTCCCTGCCTAAGAAGCATGATTTCCTGAGGTCAAACCAAGTAAAAACATAAGTAAACAAATAAGTAAATAAGAATTAAACAAGAAAATGTGGGGCACGTTCTGGAGGAAGGCTCACCCTAATTCTTAAATATCAAGTACAACAAATATTATTAGCTCCATCTAAGTTTCATATCGTGGCACAAGCTGCTCTGAGAGGCTCCAAACCCACACCTCAGGTTATTCTGCAGAAGAGGTCCCAGGAGCTTCTATTCACTTGAAACACTGGAAGCATTTGAAATGGCGGGGCACTGGGATTCCCATCAGTAAACCTAGCTAATTTGGAATTAGAGATCAGAAGAATTGCAGTTCTAAGCCAACTGGTGCAAATAGTTGGTATGACCATATCTTCAAAATATCTAACCCCAAAGGAGCTGGTGGAGGGGCTGAGGTGGTAGAGCACTTGTCTGAGCAAGTATGAGGCCCTGAGCACAAACCACAGTATCACTGAAAAAAAATTTTTGAGGGGATCCCAGCACACTAAGTAGCCTGGAGTACCACATTCCATCTTTAGAGTTTATACAGATAATATAGTATGTGTTATACTCCTGATTTTAATTTCAAACACAAGTTTGAAATTGTGTAATATCTTGGAAAGATGGTGCCTACATGATTCCCCAAAATCCTAGGGAGTGACTGATCAGTGAGTAGCTAGTGCACTAACATTTTGAATACATTCTATATGGTTTTCCTGACAAGTCATGAAAGTGGTGACTTGTTTCTGGAGTATAGCCAGGTTCCTTTTGGCACAACCAGGCAGGCTGCTGATTATTCCTGGCTGAATGATGAGCACTCTGTTGTAGAGCTCCATGCAGATCAGTGTGGGACCATTTGATATCTTAGTCTTCTTCGGCCAATAGCAGGTGCACCATATCACCAGCCATGACCTGTGCCACTGTTCCAATGACAGTGGGTGCAGAAGTTCTACAAAGGCAGCAATTAATGCATAACACAGTGGGGCTAGGACTCGCATTCAAATATTGGCAGTCTTATGGACTCTGCCCTTGGGTTTAAGCTCTTAAATAACACAAAGTCCAGATTCCAACAAAATCTGACTAGTTTTACAAGAAACTGGCAACATGCACAAATACAAAATATCAGATCATAGGTTTATTTTCATTTTTCACTAGTCAGTACGAGCCTGCATGTTGCCACTGCTCTTACTTTCCTGTTTAACTTACTTGTTGCAAGTACCCCATGTACCAGTCAGCTGCATCTTTGTTCCAGAATCGATGCAAGGTTTACAAATCAACAGTCTGACCACAGAACTTTTTCACAATGGAGTGATGGTTATAAAAAAGATATCAAACTGTTTTACAAATTTATTGAGAGCTGTGGCCTATCATTTCTTTTTTGTTTGTTTATTTGCAGTACTGGGGTTGGAACTCAGAGCCACTCCAGCAGACCTAATTGTGTGATGGGAAATTTCAAGATAGGGTCTCAAGAACTATTTGCCAGGGCTGAAATCGAAGCCCACCCTCCTGATCTCTGCCTCCTGAGTAGCTACCATTACAGGCTTGAGCCACAGGTACCTGGGTGAAATATTTCTTACAACAGAGTAGTTTTTTAAAGTTAGAGTAATTTGATGCCATTCAACTGCATTTTCATATACTTCCTGCAGAGAAAATTCTAAGTGTCTTCCAAAAGTCTGTATGAGCTTCTGAGGGCCATTATTTAATACCATAAAATTATTTTCCTCATACTAGTCTATCTGAATTGGTCTTGATCTAGGTGATGAAGAAAACAGTAAAATGGAGAGAGTAATGCTTCTTGACACTAAGCTTGCATCATAAACATGGCCATAGTTATGAATGACAAGTTAGACTTGTGGCCTAGGGATGGAGTCCTGTAGCAGGTCAGTGCCAGGCACGTTGGGCCACCTGGTGCAGCCAGGCAACACTGTGGTTTGCCCTGCTCCTGCAGGCACTGATGGGGATGCTGGAATTTTGTTCACAGTGCTGTTTCATCATCAGTCTAACAACCAGTCTTCTACCTGCAGTCAAAGAAAAATTTTAAAGGTGCTTTAATCCAGGAGTATTGTGTTATGATGCCTGCTTCACTTAACACTATGTGTTAGCAAATTCACTTGAATTTTTCAGAGGAGACACAATTCAGTTCTTAACATATACTAACTTCCTGCTATAATTCATAATCTGCTGTCATCTTCAATACAAGATTAGTTCACCTGTTCTATGATGAAGCTTGGACCTCCCTCTCAAAGCTGCAGCATAGCACTTCTGATTGTGATATCGTTCAGCTATGCAGCTATGGGTTGATGAGATCAGATGTCACTGAGAACCTTAAGCCCTGCCCAGTTGGAGGCATGGCAAGAGGTCTGTCCACTCAGGCATAGGTACAGAGTCAAAGGGCCTGGCTTTAATGATCCTGGGCAGGTCTTTAGCTAAACCCCACAACTTACAGTGGTATTGTAATTCTCTCCAAGTTGCCTCCTCTGTTGAGGATGTTCAAGTGGCTTTGCTTCAGCCTCTGTTGCCCTATGAGTTGTTGAACTCTGGCAGATCCATAGGGAGGACGCTGGCACCCTACACCAAGGGTAGTGCGTGTAGGTCAGCGCTGTGAAGGGGAAGGAGGCATATTGTAACCGGCGGGAATCTGTCTCCCTACTATGTCTCGCAGGACTGCTGGGCCAGTGTCACCTCTAGCTGTGGGGGTTGGGGGAGGTGCGACCTTCATCCCCTTCTGGCTGGAGGAGGGGGCTGGGCAGGCAGCCAGGGTGGGGCGCATGTCTAAAGGTCTCCTTAGATATAGGTAATGTGGAGGTGTGCGGGTGTGAGGTCGTAGAATCTGTGGGCCTTGGGGTCCCTAGTCAGCCTTCCTCCTGTTGCGTGCACCTATTTGGACCCCAGCTTTCCAAACATGTGGAAATCAGTCTAAGTCCAAACCCCAACCCCATACCTCCCCCACCCCCATCCCATGCCTCTTTCTTCTAACAACAAATATCTAAATCTCCTGCCAGTCCGCATTCCCCATTACCGACTTCTCTTTCCACACTTTTTCAACTACTTTTTGCTCATGATACAGTTCTTACAGACAGTATTTCATCTTTTTTCTTCCAAGTACTGGAGACAAGGATTTTTAAGGACCCTTAATATTTTTCTGTTTGTGCACATTACAGCGAGGCAAGAGAGAAGAATCCCTTTATTTGTTTAAATTCTGTTTCTCTTTTTGTGTCCCGTGGGCACTGGCACCAAATCTGAACGTCTTTGCATACCTTTTTGATCCATAGTTTCAGAATTAACTGATTGCCATCAGGTACCAAATCTGCCCTGTGTCTTGTCCCTTAGTATATCTAGTTTATAACAACCCCTGGAACTTCTCCCATAGAACAGCCTGAGTGTGGATTTGGAGTCTCCAGTAGAGCTGGGAGGAATCATGGGTAACACTCTTGAAAAGGCAATTTAATTGTTTTTATATCATAGCTTCTGTACCTACTGTTAAAGTGAACATCAGAGTGCAGCCATCTTGGCCTTTTTGAAATCTTCTCCTTTAGATTCCTTCCCAGAAGTGTGATTTTTTTGGATCATCTGGCAGTTCATTGTTTAGTTTTAAATAATTGGAATAACCTTCAAGGTATGTCCTAAAATGGTTGTATTAAGATTTATTCTCACCAGCAGTGTACCAATGCTCCATACTTGCTATATCTGTGCCCTCTCAAAAACATATTATCCTTCAAATTTTTTGGAAGCTTGGGGGGTGGGGTGGGCAGAACCAGGGTTTGAACTCAGGATTTCATTCTTACAAAGCAGGCACTGTACCACTTGAGCCACACTTCCAGTTTATGTTGCTGTAGTTATTTTGGAGGTGTATTCCCCAAAAAACTTTCTCAGAGCTGGCCTCAAAGCTGGATCCTCCCTTTCTCAGCCTTTCAAGGAGAGAGGAATAAAGGGCTACACCACTATTGCCTGGCCACTCATCTTCTTGATAATAGCCATTGTGATAACTGTGCTCAGGTTCTATGTTGTCTGCTATTTGGCACAAAAATCCCCAGGGCAAAGTTGTCAGAAACCAGGCTGTCAAGTAGCCAATGGAGGACTGTACCATGAACCTCTTAAGGGAATACATGGGGATCTCTGCTGAAGCTTAAACCTCCTCTGTCTATAGAAATGTCAGTGTGCCTATTTAAAACTGATCATTTGGAGGGTAGGGAGAATAAAGAAGGATGGTGGAGTGGGTGAATTCAGCTAAGATACATTATAAGAATTTTTGTAAATGTCGCATTGTAATCCCAGTTCAACAATAATTTTGAATAAATAAAGTAATAAATGAAACCATTAATTCTTCTTCAATTTAGGGAAATTATTAAGTGCCCACTCTGCTTTGCTCCATAGTTTGGAGGATTAGGATGCATTCCATGGAATAAAGTAATAAATGAAAACATTAATTCTTCTCCAATTTAGGGAAATTATTAAGTGCCCACTCTGCTTTGCTCCATAGTTTGGAGGATTAGGATGCATTCCATGGAACAGAATGTGTTACAGCTGCAGGGCCAGTTCATGGACAAACTCCTTTCAGGACAACTGGTCATCTGGAGTGTCAGTGTGCTGTACTGGTGGAGGAGACTCAGAAGTACTGAATGCCTGTCCAGTCTGGTTGAAATATACTGGCCTAGGGGAAATGAAGGTAGTTGCATTTATTTATTCTTTTAATTTATTCTTCTCTCTATCAAATGCTTGCAGCTGGCTAGATGGATACTCAACTGTCGGCTGTTTTGCAAACTGTGCTGGAAATCCCTTGCATGGAGAAATTGGGTTTTAGCCTCTTTCTTCCCTTTTTCTAGACACTGAAGCCCATGGAAGTACATATGCATGACCAGTAACAGCACCACATTTTTGGTGGTCTAGGAGAATCATGTATGCATAGTGCTGTCTGTAACCAGTGCTAGGTGAATTTCACAACCACATACCACTTTTGAGTCAGGGGGTAAAACTCTGTTCCCAATCTTTCTCACTTCAGAGTGATGCCGGGTGTTTGGCATTCTTTCTTGGACATATTGCCAGGGTAGGATACATGCCAACCTGCCCTTGACCTTTCCATGCTCTTTGGATGTGGATATTTTCTCAGCTGCCCAGGGTAGAGGTCTCTCAATGCCTTTATGACTTTTATAGTGACTTGAAAGCAAGTAGATGTTTATTTAGCTTGTCCATTGGTGGAGGGATAGTTGAGCACCCTATAGGTGCTATAGAGGCTGGGAGTTGAACTCAGGGCTTTGCACTGTCTGGGTATACACTCTTCCACTGTACTATGTCCTCAGTCAAAAAATCTGTCTTTTTTTGAATTATTTTGTTTATTCACACTTAATTTTATTTTTCACATAGTAAACAATACAAAACTTATATCTAAATACATGCTTTTATGAATATTTACATTTTGATATCTTGTCGTTTAGTATCTCAATATGATAGCCTTGTAATTTACATTATTGTCATGTAATGATAGATTTTATGATAAATTTAAAATTTTCCTTTACAGAACATGTCCCCATGTAAAACAACATACACACGTGATACCTATGTCAAACTGAGGTGTTGCTTTATAATGTTTGCTGCACTAAATGGATCAGACCTAGAGAGGGTTGGTGGAGTGGCCTGAGTTCTTGAGTGTTGGCTTAGCAAACCTAGGAAATCTAGGAAGTGTGAGGCCCTGAGTTCAAGCCCCACTATCACCAAAATAGAAGAAAAAAGACCTAGGGGGCTCATGGGCTCTAGTCATTCCCATACTTTCTTGTTTAACTCTTCTTTAAAAAATTTATTTTGGTGATAACTGTGATTTGAACTCAGGGCCTCAAACTAGTTGTTCATGGGCTCTGCTACTTGAACCACTTGGCCAGCCCTATTTTATATTGGGTATTTTCCAGTTAAGGTCCTGTGAACTATTTGTCCTACTGGGCCCAAACCGTGATCGTTCTGATCTCTCTCTCTTCAATAGCTAGTTCTCTGCTACTTTATTTGTATTTTGAGACAACATCATGCTTTGTAGCCCAGATTATCCTTGAACACACCATGTAGCTTAGGCACACCTGAAACTAGTGATCCTCTTACCTCAGCTTCCAGAGTGTTGGGTGTACAGGCTACTGGCTCCATGTCTGTATTGGTCAAAGTCTTAACTCACACATTCAATTCTACACATTTTTTGATGTCTTGGGTTGTTCTGAAGATTGAACTTGAGCTCACAATTCCTATTCAAGCAGTACTCCATCACTTGTGCAGATCACCCTGCCCTCTACACAGCATCCAGTGATTTTTTTTAATGAGAATCTGTGTGTGAAAAAGTAGCAAGTGTCTATGACATGTCTGGAAATTTCCCCAGAAACACATGGAACACATAGTTCTTTGGTTGTAGAATATGTCTATCAGTTGCATATTGAGGCACTTAGTTGTGTTCCTGACACTGGCAGACCAGAAAACTATCAAATCAATATGATGACCTGACTGTAATTCTAACTACTTTGAAGGCATAGATCAGGAGGGACATGGTTCAAATACAATAGAGCAAATAGTTCTTGAGACCTGATCTCAAAAAACTCCATCAAACACAAAGGAGGATGAAACTGTGAACTTCCTGACCTCTGCATGCTGCCTAATTACAGGCATGAGCAAATGGTGCTCTGCAAGAAATGTATTTTTGATAAGGCAAATATCATAAATGGAGTATCCTCTGGACTGAAGATCATGAAATTAGGATGTGCTGTAAGGTCAACTGTTATTTTTCTTTCAAATAAGTGTCTTTAAACTGTTCTCTTAAAACAATAAATGTTATAGTTCTGACTTTGCTTCTTCTTGCATTGCCTGCTCATAGCATTTAACCTTGGTATCTATCAAGGAAAATAAATAGTTGAAGGGATCCCACCACACTAAGAGACCAGAAGTAGCTCATTCCATCTTTAGATTTTATACAAACAAAACATTATCCATCCATTCAGATTTAAATTCTGTTCCATCTTAGAAAAAGGGTGCCTACATGATTCCCCAAAATTACAGGGAGTCTCTAACACACTATTTGGGAGCAGGTTATATACACTGTCCCATATTTCCACATGAGCCCATTATATATGATTATACTGAGAAGTCATGAAACTGCCTCTGATTTTTCCTAGACAAAATTTAATTGTGCACTATTAACAGTAATGGAAAAATATTTTGCCATCCTAAAGAACAATATACTAGTAAGTGTTGTGGTCCACTTTGTCTACTTAGATGTTGGTCCAGACACCACAAGAGATAATGTGTCTTTCTCCCTGATTGAAGATATAAGCATATGATCTTATGGACCTGATCTGGTAGAAGAATTATTAGTGGCCATGTCCCTTTGGGGACAACCAGGCAGCAAGCTGATGCCTCCTTGTCTGACTCAGAGGTACTCCTGAACAGCTCCACACAGATCATTGTGGAGCCATTTGATAACCCTGTGTCCTTGGACCAATAACAAGTACACCATTCCATGGGCAATGGCCTATACCTCTGTAGGATGAGAGTGGGTGCAGGAGGGTCTCCACAGGTCTCCACTAAGGAACCAAGACCCAGATTGAAACATGGAGATACCTCTATGCTCTACCCTTGTGCTTTCTCACTCATGTGGCCCCCACTCCAGGTTACAGTGAAATCTTGTCTCCTTTACTATCCACTGACAAATTTCCAGGAATGCAAACTCATAGTTTTCATGTTTATTGTCACTTTTCACTAGTCCAAACAATCCTGTTCTAAATACCTCATGTGTAAGTCAACTCCACCACCCTTCCAAAATTTATACAAGACATAAAACTCAGCAGCCTTACTCTTGTAGGATCCTACCTGTCTCCAATCAGAATATTCTCACATTCTTTGTGTCCCACATGGAAACATCCAGGCAGGACATGTGAGTATAGTAAGTGAGGTAATGGAGTTTATTATAGATAAGGGAAAGGAGTTACAAAGGCCATGATGCAACTATGTGGTTACAGATAGAGCATCTTCTTCTCCAGATGCTTTAAAAACCTTCACTAGCAGGGTGACAGTGGCTTACACATATCATCTTAGCTACTCATGAGGGAGAGATCAATATGATCACATTTTGAGGTCAGCCTGGGCAAAATACTTCAGAGACCCTGTCTGGAAAAGAAAACCATCACAGAAAAGGGATGTTGGAGTGGATCAAGGTGTAGGCCCTGAGGTTAAGACCCAGAAGAGCAAAAAAATGAAGAAAGAAAATCTACTTTAGCCTGGTGATTCCCAGCTACCAATAATCAATGAATGGGGAGGGTCATGGGTTGTCCCCTGTTGAAATGCGGGTGATGTGAGTAGTCTGCATCCCAGGGTGTGAATAACCTTTACACATTTACAATTGAAAAAAAGACTGAAAGAAAGAGAACTTTCCACCAGAAATGCAATATTAAGTCATGTATGTTGTAAGAGTCCCAAACTTTTCTTATTAACCTGCCATGTTACAAGAGAGATTGTTTTTCACAAAGAGTAATTGTTATACAAAAAATAATATCAAACTATTTCACACATTTATTGATAACATGCCATCTCAAATAACTCCTCACTCTAGGACCATCAGCATATGTGGCTTCATTCATGTTCATAGTTCAAGGAAGAAGCAATATTCCAATAGGAAATACCATTTCTTATTACAGTGCATGCTTTTAGTGGTAGAGAAATCTGATGTCATCCAACTTATTCTCATTTAGTTCCTGAAGAAGAAAATCCTATGTGTCTCCTAAAAGGCTCTATGAGCTTCTGAATGCTATCATTTAATATCACAAAATTATTCTCCTCATAATTCTGGAATATCAAGATTTTACATGGCATGGTTTCTCCTGAGATCTGTCTCATAGTTTGTACGTTGTCATGTTGATCTCTGTGTTCCTGTCTTGTGACTATCTGTGTCCTGTTTGTTTCCTGTTATAAGGAATGTGAAGGAATCAGATTGCCCCCAAACACACATAATTAACTGGATTAAAATTAGTTATGAATTTGAGGAAAATACATCCAAAATAGTTGTACAGTCTAAGCTACTATTGTAACTAAATGCAATGAATTCAGATCATGGTAACAAAGAAAAGAGAGCAAGAAGTTAAGAGGAATGCTTCTGGATTCTTATCTTACATGCTAAAGGTGTCCATAGTAACGGGTGTAAAATGATAGACTTTCAGCCTTTAGATGGTGACCTGTAGCAGTTTGGTGCAGGTAAGTTCCTCAAATGTCCAGCAGTGCAGCAGTGTGGTTTGCGCTGCTTCTGGAGGCGCCGGTGTGGATGCTTCAATTTCAGCTGCATGGCTGGCTTGGCACCAGTCCAACAGCCAGTCTTTAATTTCAGTCAGAAAAGAAAAAATGACAGTTCAGGCTGCCTTAGTGAGGTTTATTGCTGGTATGACTCCTGTTTAACTTAGCTGCTAACACTATGTGTTAGAAAATCAAAGTTGCTTTTTGGAGAAGACATATACTAGTCTGCTGCTCTAAATCATAATCCGCTACCACCTTCAGGCTAGTATTCCCTTCAAAACCTGCAGCATGGAACTTGTCATTGTGACCTTGCTTAGCTATGCAGCTATGGATTCGTGCGATTTAATGTCACTCAGGGCCTCAAGACCAATACAATATGGGCATGCTATGAGGACTGCCCAATCACAGGAAAGGGCGGGTTTTATGATATTGTGGAGAAGGGGGGGGTGGGTCCTTTAACTGAATTTATGATCTGCCGCAATCGTCAATTATCTCCAGGTTGTATTTTCTATTTAGACGTTCAGGTGGCTTTGCCACAGAATCTGTGGCCCTATAAATTGTCGGACTGAGACAGATCCATAGGGAGGACACCGGACAGCCAAACACAAGGATAGTGCGTGTGGGCCACAGTCCTGATGAGGAAAGGAGGCTGTTTGTGACCTGCGGGAGTGCATCTTCCCATCATGTGCTCAGGACTCTACAGGCCAGGAGCCTCCTTTAGATAACAAGAATGGCGGACCCCCTCTAGCTGTGGGGATTCGGAGGTATTATTAGTGGAAAGGGGAAGTCTGTGTTGGGGAATGCTGGCTGGGAGGAGCATATTTAGGGATTTCTGGTTAGAGGAAAGAGGTGCTGGACATGGGGTGGTGATGGTTGTATTTAAGACTGCTTTCCACATATTTGGAAAGTTGGGGGCAAAACAGGTGAGCCCCACAGCAGGAAGGCAGCCTGGGGTGTGTATGAAGCACAGATCCTACCATCTGCACATGCTGGCTCACCTCCATGTCCTCTACAAGTAGGGAGAGCATTAGGCACGCCCCCTGTCCTGACAGCCCCCTCCCACAGCCAGAAGGCGCTAAAAGTCGCATCCCCGACCGCCAAAGCCAGAGGCGACCCCGATCCAGCTGCCCTACAGGACGACTGACAAGCACAATGAGGAGACGCAAAAAGCCAGTTACAAACGGCCTCCTGTGCCCTGCAGGAAGCAGACCTGCATGTCCTATCCTTGGTTTTAGTGTGCCCAACTACCTCCCTGTAATCTGCTTGAATCTGAGAATTCTCAGTGGTACCTAGTTTGTGGCAAAGAAACCTAAACATCCTCAACAGAGGAGATAGCCTGAGAGAATTCCCAGATGATCTGACAGCAAGTTTCAGTTAAAAACCCGCCTAACATCATTCAAGCCCGCCCCTTTCATCTGTATCCGTGTCTGATTGGGCACTCGCATACCGTGCCTCCAATTGGACAGGGTTTTAGGCTCTGAGTGACATTAGATCCCACCAATCCATAGCTGCATAGCTTCGTAAGGTCACAGTGATATTTTTTTATGCTGCAGCTTTGGAGGTGGAGGGGGTAAGGACCTAGTTCATGGTAGCACAGGTTTATTACCTCGTTTTGAAGATCATAGCAGAATATGAATTATATAGGAGGCTGGTATATGTTATTAACAGAATTATGTTTCCCCCCAGAAAGATTCACCTCAATTTTTGTACACAGTGATAGCAGCTAAGTGAAACAGGTGTCAAAGGAAGACTACTACTTGATTAACGCACTTTGAAATTGTTCTTTTCTTTTTTTGGCTACACGTCAAAGACAGGTAGTTGGGCTAATGCAAAGCCAGCGTTGCGGCCAAAAGTGCAGAATTCACACGAGTGCATCCAAAAGCAGCGCAAACCACACTGCTTGCTGTCCAGCTGCAGGAACTGCCCCAACCAACATGATCACAAAGAGATCAAGATGAAAACTACAAACCAAGAGATCCCAGGAGAAACCATTCTATCCAAAACCTTGATGTTCTGGAAAAATGATTAAAATCAGTATATGCTATTTAATGACAGCCTTCAGAAGCTCATACAGCTCTTTAAGAAACACTTATTTTCTCTGCCACAATAGAGTTGAATGACATGAAATTTCTCTAGCATTGAAAGCTTAACTGCTGTAACAATTGATATTTCCTGTTGAAACATTTCTTCTCCCTTGGGATATGCACAAGCATGAGGACATAGCTGTCAATACACTTGTGAAATAGTTTTATATCCTTTTTGGTGTAAACCTCAATCCTTGTGAAAAACCTGTCAACTATTACTGTTGATATGTAAGTCTTGGATAATTTCTGGAAGAGCATGCAGCTGATTTGTAGATGGGGTAATTTGGACAGGTATGTAAGAGCAGTAGCAACATGCAGATTCCTTCTGAGTAAAGTGAAAATAAATGTATGATCCAACATTCTGTATTTGTGCAAGTTTGGCAGTGGGTAGTAAAGGCATGGAGATTCTGTTGGAGTCTGTACTGTGGGTAATTCACAGAGTCAAGCCAAGGGACAAATCCCAGAGGGGCCCATAAATTTGAATGTGAGACTTGGTCCTACACTTGTACTCTATAATTTCTGTTGAGGTTATGTATTTTGGATTTGTCTCCAATGGCTTTGAGTTGCTATCCTCCTTATCTCTCCCTCTACTGTAGCAAGAATTACAGGTCTAAGATTTCATTGCCTGACTCCTTCTAATACTTAATTACACTGATAGTAGCCAAGGTCAATGTGATGAGCAGACACTTAAAAAGAAGAGCAGTGTCAGTACTCTAATATTTACTGTTTATGAGTACAGTTTTAAGACAAATACCAATGCCAGGATTGTAGCATGACTCACAATCCATAGGGTTTCTTCTATTCTGCTATTGCTCTTATCAATAATTCATTTCTTCATCTCAATAACTATGGACAAATATGTGATTGTAGAGAGAAAGACCCTGATGACCAAGTCATGTAAAAATGTTTGGAGACCAGAATCATGGGGACTTCTAATGAACTGAAAAATGTAACCTGTGCTGTTTCATCCTTCCTGCTCTAAACATTATGCACGGTGTTTTAGGTGTCATTGATCTTTAAGGATGTGAATTTGTACCTCAAAAGGTGTGTTTTAACCAGGTAAGTTTTTGGTTATTTCTTAAATGCTAAAGAAACCGAATACTTTCCATAAATGTGTCCCACACTTGGCCTTGGAATGGAGATTTCAGGAGCCTTTCAGGTCATCATACTGGTTTGACAGTTTTCTGTCCTGCCAATATCACTCAAAATACCTCAGGATCTCAATATGCAACCAAAAGATTTTTCTGCAATGATTAATATCCTGCAATGATACTGTCTCAAAAACCAATGTAGTATGCCAATGTAGGTCAGCCTATAATCCTAGCTATAGAGGAGGCAGTATTCAAGACAATCATGATTGGAGGGCAGTCCAGGCAAATAGTTCAGGAAACCCCATTTTGGAAATACCCGACTCAAGACAGGGCGGATGGTGTGGCTTAAGATGTAGAGCACCTGTTTAGCAATCATGAATCCCTGAGTTCAAATGAAAGTACCACAAAAATAAGAGGTAAAATATTAAGTGTGGGGAAAGTTCCAGAGTCTATCCTCTTACAAGGTCTTATATATCCTGTACAACAAATAGTGTTACTGCTGCCTAAGTTACATATAATGTCATATGTATGAGTTGTTTCACGTTGAACATTTTGAAAAGGAAAAATTGTGAATTTATGGTTAAATAAAATAGTAAAAAGGGACATAAAAAACTCATTTACATACTTCATGTGTGTAGATAAAACTCATCATAAGTTTAAGTATTCTCCTAAATCAATTCAAATGTCAACATATATAATTTTTATTAAAGAAACAAAACTCAAATTCTAAATGGATCTGAATGTGTATGTGTGTATGAAATTAGCCTAGAAACTTCTTGATTATTAGAATAGGAGTAGCCATCTTTAACTGACACTAATATACATTATTAAAGTATAACGTTGAAACAATGCACACCAGGAAATCACAATACACACCATCTTCACAGGAGAACATATGTGTACATAAGTTTCCTATTGTTAACCATGTGAAACTGAGTATTAAAAGTGTCCTGCAATTGTAAGACAATACACCCGAGGACCTCAATACTGGTCTCAGTAGAATTTATATGAGCAAAGACTAAGAAGTACAGATCCCTTAAAAGGTTTTAGGTAAAGTCCTTCAGTGCCTTTTTTCCTGCAGTACAGGAGTTTCAACTCCCAAACTCTACCTTAAGTCATTGCTAAAACCTTTTTGTGATTTTTTTGCAGTTAAGGTCTTGCAAAAAATTGGCTTAAAAATGTGATTCTTCTGGTCTCTGCCTCCTGAGTAGCTAGGATTACAGGAATGAACAACCAGCACCCAGGTTCCAGTGACTACTTGAAACCATGGATTATAACAAATTTGACTTGTGGCATTCTACCTCTTTACCAAATATGCCAGCCTTGTTTTGTGTTCTGGATCACTGAGATATGGTCTCTTGAGCTATTTGCCTGGAAGCCATCCATATATGATATCCTGATCTCTATCAAGAGTAAGTAGGATTATAGGCATGAGCCACCATTGCCATTCTATTTTGGTTTTTTAGACAGAATCTTACTATGAAGCCCAGGCTATCATTGAACCCACCACATGATTCAGGCAACTGAAACTAATGATCCTCCTATTTCAGCTTCCTGAGGGTTGTGATGACCAGCGCCTGGCACCATGTCAGTTTTGGTCTAAGACATGATATTATTTTGTCACTCACCCTCTGCTACACAGTTTTTGATGTCTTTGAGGGTACTTTCATTTGAACTTAGACTCATACTTTCTAGGCTAGTACTCTGTCACTTGAGCCAGGTGCCCTGCCCTCCACCTGGACATCCAGAGAATTTTTAGTTCACCTCTATCTGTGGCATACTAATATTATTCCATGACATGCTTGGAAATGTTCCATGGAAACATGGAACACATAGTTGTTCTGTTGCAGGATATTGATCATTGTGGATATGCCTGTTGATTGCTTATAGAGGTGTGTTGTCTGAGACTGGCAGGACAGAGAGCTGTCAAACCAATATGATGAGTTGAACTGCTACTGAAATTTACATTCCATGAGCTAATGGTTGGGACAGTTTTGGAAGGAATTGGATTTCTAATGGTATATAAGAAATAGCCACAAAGTTACCCCTAAAAATACTATTGGATAAGGTTCAAAGTCACATTCTTTAAGGTCACTGACTCTTAAAACACTGTGCATAATATACAGAGAACAAAGGGTAAGAGAACTGAGGATATTGCATTCAATTCCTGAGATATTCCCATGATTCCAGTCTCCTAACATTTATTCCATGACTTGGTCATCAAACTCTTTCTCTCTACATTCATGTCCTTCCCTACAGTCACTGAGATGAAGAAATGAATTACCGATAAGGGCAATAGCAGAATAGTAGCACTTTTCTGGATTGTGGTTCATACCAGGTCACCTGTAATATCTCTTTCCACTACCTGTTTTAAAGCTGTACTCACAAAAGAGTAAAGTTAGCAAGGTGCTAGTGGCTCATGCCTATAATCCTAGCTACTCAGGAGGCAGAGATCTGGAGGATTCTGTTTCAAAGACAGGCCGGAAAAATAGTTTGCAAGATCCTCTCTTGAAAAATGTGTCACAATAAAAAGAGTTAGTGGAGTGACTAAAGATGTCATTCCTGATTTAGAAGCCAGGTACGCCAAAAAAAAGTCAACATACTGACAGTAAACATTGCAGTGCTGATGCTTTTCTTTCTTTGAAATGCCTTCTCATAACACTTGACCTCATGCCTATCAGGGTAATTAAATATTTTAATGGGCAGGGCATTGGTGGCCCACACCTGTAATCCTAGATACTTGTGAGTCAGAGATTAGAAGATTCCTAGTTCCAAGCCAACTGGGGCACATAGTTGGTAAACCACTATCTTGAAAATACCTAATTCCAAAGGGCTGGTGGAGGGTTCAAGTTGTAGTGCACTTGCTGAGCAACCATGAGGCCCTGATTCCAAACTCCAGTGTCACTAAAATTTTTTTGAAGGGATATCATCACAGCAAGTGTCCAGAAAAGCCACATTCCATCTTTAGAGTTTATGCAAACAATATAATACATGTTACACTTCTGCTTTCTTTCAAAGTTTGAAATTGTATAACATTTTTGAAAGAGGGTGCCTACATGATTCCCCAAAATCTTATGAAGGGACTCAAATTTGGTGCTTTTAAAGGAATAATGGAATGGAAAGAATTCTATTAATTTTGATATAAAACCCCTACATTTTAATTATGTATTATATAATTGGAACACATGTATACACACAGTCACCCCTCACAAATAATGGGGATATCATATGCAAAATGCATTCTTTAGTGATTCTGACATTGTACAAACATAATAGAGTGACTTACACAAACCTAGTTTATCTACCACACATCTATGCTATATGTTACAGCCACAGTCAGATACGAAGTCTGCTGATAACTAGAATATCTTTCTGTGTCATATGACTGTAGGTTACTAAGCTATAGCAATCAGTGTGGACCTGGCAAGGAGATGAATAGATAAACCTGCTGAAGACAGACTTTAAAAAGACACTTGTATTTGAGACACATGAATAACAGAGACTGTATTGCAGAGAAGTAGAAAAACAGGCATCCTTTCCAATGAAAATTGCAGGGACTCTGTATCTGTATGAATAAAAACCTATACACTATTGTGTCATACAATAAAACATGTTTAGAGCTAATAAATACCTATTAAAGCAAACTAAGGGATTCAAAAGGTATCATGGAAAGTAATATTGCATGTCAAAGTTACACAAAACAGGGCTGGAGTCTGGCTCAAGTAGTGGAGCGCCTATCTAGCAATGTGAGGCCCTGAGTTCAAACCTTAATACTGCCAAAAAACAAAACAACAAAAAAAAAATCCCAAAATAGTACAGCAAAAAGTTACACCACACAGTATTAAAAACATTCATAAATTAGAGCATACTAAAATAAAAATCTCATGCATATGAAAGCATTAAAGCATAAAGAGGGAAGTGACAGTATGAGAAATTAATTGCATCAATATGACAAAATACTTTTTTTGGGTGGTGCTGGGGTTTGAACTCAGAGCCTTGAGCTTGCTAGGCAGATGCTCTACCAGTTGAACCACTCTCCCAGCTGACAAAACACTTTTAATAAGAAAGGAAAAGACAGGACTGGCAGAGTAGTTCAAGAGGTAAGAATGCCTGCCTAGCAAGTGTGAGGCCCTGAGTTCAAACCCCAGTGTTGCAAAACAAAACAGGAAAAGATACACAGTCAAGAAGAAAAGTAGGCAAGAGACTTGAACTATGTGATATCTAAGTGTTCAAAGGTCATTAAAAATCCTTATCTTAGGAATTAGAGAGGTAACCATTAAGTAAACAGTTAAACAGTACTGATGAAGACATGGAACACTGAAACATTCATGAGAAGAAGATGGAGTTTAAGTTGTTATTATCCATTTGGGGAACCTGGCTGTTGTAGAGGCAAGATGCTCACCTACCACAGACATGGACTTACAAACTAGTGCAGTGTGCCGGGATAACAATGAAGGGTACAGCAGTTTGGTCCAAAGAGTTGAATCCCAGAGCATGGGGGTAAGAGGTACATTCAAGAAAAACAAGAAAGTGTTGGCATGTTCCGAAATCCAGCCTCCTTCTAGGTCTTTTATATCCAGTGCAACAAATAATACCAAACACTGCCTAAGTTTCATATAGTGTCACACTCATGTGTTTTTCATGTGGACATGTTTTGAAAAGGAAAAATTGTGAAATTAGGATAAAATAAAACTGGACAAAGGCACCTAAAAAACGGGGTTACATACCACAGGTGTGTAGATAAAACTCATCACAAGTTTAACCTTTTCCCCCAAATCAATCTAAATGTCAACACACATTATTTTTATTAAAGACACTAAAACTCACCTGAGAGTCTGCGTGTGTGTGTGTGTGTGTGTGTGTGTGTGTTTGTGAAATTAGCCTGGAAACTACCAAATTGTAAGACTAGGAGTAGTCCTCATTCCTGACACTAATGTACATTATAAGGCTACAAGGTTGAAATAATAAACACCAAGGAATCACAGTACACAAAATATTCATAGATGGGTGTATGTAGGTGAGACTTTTATATAGTTAACCTTGTGAAAAATAACATTAATTGTAAATAGACAAAATAACACTCCAAAAAATCATATCCCATGGCTGAGGGCAAAGCACAGTGCTAAGAGTGCATGCCCAGCATTTGCAAAGCCCTGGGCTCAGTTCCCACCACCTATAACACCTACAGGAGGTGCCTGACTCTCCCTCCACCTGTGGACAAGCTAAATAAACAGCAGATCCCTTTCAAGTCACTCTCAAAGTCATCAATATCTTGGCTGCTGAGAACCATCCCCATTAAATGAGCATGGAAAAGTGGGGCACATGTGGGCATGATCCTGACCTGGCAATATGCCTAAGGAAGACTACCAAACCCAGCATCACTCTGAAGTGAGAAAGACTTTCAGGTTCATGAATGTATCACCCTGAGTCCAAAGTGCTCTGTGGGTAGATAGTTCACCTAGCACTGGGAGAGGATGGCACTATGCATACACAGGTCTCTCCAGATCACAGAACAAAGGGGTGGTGTCAGTTACATGGTCATGCATACATTCCTCCACAGGCCTCTTTCCCTAGGATCAGGGCAGATAAGAGCTTAAAACCCAATTTGCCAGTACAAGAGATTTCCAGCATAGTTTGCTAACGGTTGAGCAGTATCTAGTCAGCTGCAGGGAGTTGATAGGGCCAAAAACAAAACCACAAAAACCCTCTGCCTCCAATCCAGTAGACTTCTGCATTTCCCAGTACCTCTCCCAGCTCACCCCACCGACAACTCCAGGTCTACCAGTTCTTCCTGGAAGGAATTTGTCCTTGCACCAGGTGTCTCAGCTATAACACAGTTTAAGAAGCACAGACTGCAGAAAAACAAATGGTTTTAAATGTGTGCACCAGCATTTGTATGGGCAGAGAGGGTTTAAGAAGCACAGATCACTGTGTATCCAAGAGGGATATGGCTACTTGATAGTGTGGGTTCTTTTTTTAATTATGCATACCCATGATGGTTGCGGTGGAATTCACAACAGTCATGTTATAGGATCAGCTTAGATGTGCATCAGTGACTGAAGGGATAAAGAAAATGTGGAATGTATACACAGTGGAGTTTTCCCAGCTATAAGGAAGAATGAACAGAACTAGAGATGACTGTGTTAAGTGAAAAAGTCAATCTTGGAAAGACAAGTATAAATTTTTTCTCATGTGGACCTAAAGGGGGAGGACATGAACACAAAAGAGGGACTATAAGGAATATGACAGTGGAAATGGGGTGGGAAAAGGATAAAGAGAAATAGATGGACTGAATATGTTCAAAATATATTATATGCATATATAGATGTGTCATAATGAAACCTCTTCTTTTATACAGACTGGGTTGTAACAAATTTGCCTTGGGGATGTAATGTGCCAATAGCAGACCACCTGAAGTCTAAGCAGAGCTGTCAGAATGGCTATTATTAGACAGTTGAGGAGCCAGATGCCATCAAGATATCTCTATAATCACAGCCACTTGAAATGCTGAGATCTGAGTTTGGGTGGATTGGGGATCAAGACCAGTCCTAGCATATCCTTTGGGAGGTGCTGCCTCAAAAATAACCTCAGAAAATTGCAGGGGTGGTGTGATTCAAGGGATACAGCACCTGATTTGCAGGAATGAAGTCCTGAGATTAAACCCTACTTCCCTCCTAACCCCTGCTACTACCCATAAATGAAGATATAGGACCTGCATTTGAGAGGACCTGGACATAGCAAGAAGGGAGGATGGTACACTGCTGGTGAGAACTTTTAGTACAACCATTTTTGATGATAACTGGAAGTTTACGCAAAAAACAAAACACTGAACTACCAGATGATCCCCAATTCATAATTCCAGGTATGATCCAAAACAATGGATTTCAGATTATTCAAGAAAGCTGTGGTCTGATGCCCAATGTAGCACTGCTGACTGGAGCTAAAATATGGAACCCAGTAAAGCGTCTTTTATGTGAGTGTATAGCCCAAGATTCCTCACAGCTACTTGGAGATGCTACAAAGCCACACCTCAGGATTCTGTACAGGAGATGCCCCAGAAACTGCTATTCACTAGAAATGCTAAGGGACCAGACACAGGACACCTGTGTGTACCTGGTGACAGTCAGTCATTTCTGAAACCCTGAACCAGAAGAGTCTCCAGAGTCATTTTGGTCAGGTGCCTGTGCAGGGGGGAGACAGAGCAGAAGCAAAAAAATTTTTAAACAGGCAGTAAAGTGATTTTTCTCTGCCTTCAACTCATGTGAAATGTTCACAAACAAAAATATTAATCATTCTTTAAAAAATCCTTGTCAGCAGTACTTGGAGGAAGAATTATGAAATACTATAGCAGGTGTATCCTGAATGCAAATGCTTGATAATGCTGTGGAAAGGGGAAGTCAGTGTTGGGGACTGCAACCTGGAAGGAGGAATTTTAGGAATTTATTTCCAGACCTAACATGAGCTGGATTGGTCGGGGGGGGGGGGAGGGGGGAGGGAGGATGGCGAGGGGGAGGACATGTAGATTTAAGACACAGCTTTCCACATCTCTCTCAAAGCTGGGGGTAAAACAGGTGGGTCCATCTGGAGGAAGGCAGACTGGGCTGTGTATGGACCACAGTTCCTACCATTGCCACACACCTGCACACCTCCTGATCATCTGGGTAGAGGAAGCAGGAGGGGCAGGTGGCCAGAGGTGGCCATGGGAGGTGAAGACACAGAACATGTGCCCTGTCCTGACTGTATGCCTAGCCCCTTCTGAACAGTAATAGGGGTTAAAGGTTGCCCCCCATCCCCCACAGGTAGAGGGGGTCCTCCATTCTTGCTGCTCCAATGGAGGTCCAGGTCTGTAGACTCATGAGCATGGGTTGGGCAAATGCACTCCCGCAGGTTACAAACAGCCTCCTTTCCTCATCAGGATGCTGACCCTCACACACTATCCTGTGTTTGGGTGCCTGGTTTCCTCCCTATACATCTGTCTCAGTCCAACAATTCACAGGACACAGATTCTGTGGCAAAGCCACCTGAACATCTTGAATAGAGGAGACAATGGAAAAGAGTGATAGACTGTGAGCCTAGTTAAGGACCTGCCCTTTTCTGTGTCTGTACCTGATTGAGAAGTCCTCATAGCATATCCATATTGGACTGGTCTTGAGGCTCTGAGTGAAGTACATCTCACTAATCCATAGCTGCATAGCTGAGCAAGGTCACAGTGACAAGTTGTATGCTGCCTCTTCTGGAGAGAGGACCTAGCTTCATCATAGAACAAGTGTGCTCGCCTCATATTGAAGATGGTAGTGGATTATGAATTGGAGCAGGAGGCTAGTACATGTTATGAGCTGAATTGTGTCCGCTCGAAAAATTCAATTTGAATTTCTAACACACAGTGTTAACGGCAAACTGAGACTGGCGTCATAGGAGCAATACTCCTCCAATAAGACTGCCTAAACTGTCTTTTTCTTTTGACTGCAGGTAAAGACTGGCTGTTGTACCAACGCCGAGCGAGCTGTGTGGCCGAAATTCCAGCATCCACACCATTACCTCCAGGAGCATCGCAAACCACACTGTGCCCAGCTGCACACATGACCAACTCACCTGGCGTTAAGCTGCTGCATGGTGCCATCTATAGGCCAAAAGTCTAACGTGCCACACCCGTTACTATGGCCACCTTTAGTTTGTAAGCTGAGCATCCAGAATCATTCCTGTTGACATATTGATCTCTTTTCTTCGTCACCACGATCTGAACTCATTGCATTTACTTACAGTAGTCCCTCAGAATGACCAACTGTTTGGATGTATTTTCCCCAAATTCGTAACTAATATTAATTCAGTTAATTTTGATGTGGGACACAAAGAATGTGGGAATCTTCTGATCAGAGACTCCAGGAGCCTACAAGATTAAGACTGTTGACTTGTAATTCTTGTATAAGTAGTATAAGTTCTGGAGGGGCAGTGGAGTTGACTGACACATGAGGTACTTGGGACAGGTAACTAAATAATAACAGTAGCAACATGAAGATTGTTTTGGACTAATGAAAAGTGAAAATAAACATGAGAACTGAGATTTTCACACATGAAAGTTGCCAGTGGATACTAAAGGAAACCTGATACCATTGGAACCTGGAATGGGGATCATTCAAGTGGTCAAGCCCAAGGGTAGAGCCCAGAGGAGTTGCCATTTTTGAATCTGGGTCTTGGCTCCACCCTGGTGGAGACCAATGGAGACCCTGCTGCACCCAACTCTCATCCCAGTGCACAGGTCATTGCCCATGGAATGGTGCACTTGCTATTGGTCCAAGGAAAACAGGGTTATCACATGGCTCCACAATGATCTGCATGGAGCTGTCCAGGAGTACCTTGGAGTCAGGCTAGGAGACACCAGCACACTGCCTGGTTGTCCCCAAAGAGACATGGCCATTAAAAATTCTTCTATCAGGTCATGTCCATAAGAGCATATGCATACATCTTCAATTTGGGAGGAAGACAAATTATAGCCTGTGGTGTCTGAATCAACATCTGAGTAGACAATCTTGTCCCCAACATTTACTAGTAAATTGTTCTGTTAGCATGGCAAAGTATTATTTAATTACTGTTAGTAGTACACAATTAAATTTGGTCTAGGCAAGTTTCATGACTTCTCAGTCATAATGGGCTCATGAGGCAATTTGGGACAATGTGTAGAAGTAGTTTCCAAAGAGTGTATTAGAGGCTACCTGAGATTTTGGAGGGATCATGAAGCACCCTCTGTCTAAGATAGAACAGAATTTCAATCTGAATGGAAGAACACTGTATTGTTTGTATAAAATCTAAAGATGGAATGAGCTACTTCTGGTCACTTGGTGTGGTGGGATCCCTGCAAACATTTAATTTCCTTGATAGATACCAAGATCAAATGTTATGAGCAGGTGTATCAAAGGAGAAGCAGTGTCAGAATTGTGACATTTATTGTTTTAAGAGTACAGCTTTAAGAAACATATTTGAAAGAGAAATAACAGGTAATCCTGAAGCATGTCCTAATTTCATGACTTTAAATTCTGAGGGATGCTCCATTTATATTATTTCCCTTGTCAAAAATTAACTTCTTGAAAGTGCTGGTGGCTCATGCCTGTAATCCTAGCTACTCAGTCTGCCGAGATCAGGAGGATTGCAGTTTGAAACCAGCAGAGGCAAGTAATTTGCAAAAGCCTATCATGAAAAAACCCTTCACAAAAAAAGGGCTGATGGAGTGGCTCATGGTCTTAATGTATAGGCCCTGATTGCAAGTCCCAGTACTGCCAAAAAATTCATTTCTTCATTTCAGTGACTATGGGGAAGGACATAAATGTAGAGAGAAAGAACATGATGACCAAGTCATGGAATGAATGTTTGGAGACCAGAATCATGGGAACTACTCAATAAGAAATTCTGTGCTGTGCTGTCTCACCCATCCTGATGTATACATTATGCATGCTCTTTGATGAGTAAGTCATCTTTCTATGTATTTTTTCCATACAGGGGCTTGAACTCAGGGCCTATACCTTGAGCCTCCCCACCAGCCCATTGTGTGTGTGTGTGTTAGATGTTTTTTTTTGAGATGGGAGTCTCATAAACTATTTTCCCAATTGTATTTGAATTGTGATCCTCCTGATATCTGCCTTCTGAGTAGCTAGGACTACAGGTTTGAGACACTAGCACCTGGGTAGTATCTGACCTTTGAGGATAAGACAATGAACCTCACCCAGTAGTGTTTTCAGTGGGTGTTTGTGACTATTTCTTTTCTACTAATAGAAATCCAGTACTTTCCAAAAATATCCCTGCCAGGCTCTCAGGATGGAGATTTCAGTAGCCCTTAGGTCATCATACTGGTTTGATAGTTTTCTACCCTGCCAATATCAGGCAATGTAATTAAGGGCCTCAATATGCCAAGGAGAGACATAACCAAATGATCCCTATCCTACAACTGAAGAAGTATGTGTTCCATGTTATGTGGGGTTATTTCCAGGCATACCTTGGATACATGGAAATTTTTCATGGATAGATCTTACTAAAAAAATCACTGGATGCTGTCAAGAGGGCAGGGGCATCTGCTGAAGTGGTAGAGTACTTGCATAGAAAGTGTGAGCACAAGTTCAAATCCCAGTACCACCCAAACACATCAAAAACTGTGCTGAACTTAATGTGTGATCTAAGACTCTGACCAAAACAGACATGGAGCCAGTAGCCTGTCAACCCAACACTCTGCAAGCTGAGTTAGGAGGATCAATAGCTTCAGGTGTGCCTAAGCTACATGGTGTGTTTAAGGATAGTCTGGGCTACATAACAAGTGTTGGAACCAGACTGTGTGAGTTGGTATCTGGCCTTGCATGAAAACTGAAGGAACTGAGGCAAAAGTCTCAGACCAGACCTTGCCTGTGTGAGTTGGTATCTGGCCTTGTGAGAAAGCCAGATGTCCAGAAAAGCATTATTCCAGATGGCTTTGTGTCCTTAAGATGTAAATAAGAAACTTATGCTGACAGTGTGCTTCTCCTGTTTCTCTGTTCCCATTTTAAAGGAGACATAAGAAAGAGTTAATTTTAACTCTGCTTCCCTGTATTAATGTAACCTTGACATGTAATACTTGGCATGCTTTTTCTGACCAAATGCTCTGTGTGTAAAAGGAGTTTATAAAAGCAGTAGTATGCTTCATTAAAGTGGCTACTGAGATGGACTCAGTAGTCCCCCCAGTTCTTTTATGGCTTTGGTCACCCAGGTTCCACTGGTAAACAGCTTACAAAAAATATCCTGTCTCAAAATGCAAAGTGGCTGTGAGCCAGTGGGTCAGGCCTGTCATGCTAGCTAGTAAGAAGGCAGAGATCAGGAAGATCTTGGTACCAGCCTAGTAGAACAAATAGTTTACTGGACCCTAACTTGAATATACCCATAGAAAATAGTTCTGGCAGAGTGGTTCAAGTGGTAGAGCACCTGAGTAACAAGCTTAAGGCCCCGAGTTCTAAACTCAGTTTCACCAAAATAAATTTTAAAAAATAGTTAAGGAAGAAAGTGTTAGGAATGTGTAGAGCCCAGCGTCCCTCTGGTTCTTTTATTTTTCTTTTTTGGTGGTAGTGGGTCTTGAATTCAGGGCCTTATGCTTGCTGGGCTTGCTAAGTTTGCTGCGCCAGCACTGAACAACTTGAGCCACTCCACCAACCCTCTCTAGGTCTTAAAGATCCAGTACAACAAACAGTATTAAGAATCACCATGTTTCATATGGGTAGCACGTGAGTGTGTTGTTTTATATGTGTACATGTTTTTTAAAGGAAAAAATGTGAATTTAGGATAAAATACATCATTATTTTATACTAGTGTAAATTATAGGGCTGTAATATTGCAGTAATAAACAACAAGGATTCACAATACAATCAGTATTCATAGAAGAATGTATGTGGATATAAACTGCCTCCTTCCCCTTCACAACACTGACCTACACACACTACCCTTGGTGTAGGGTGCTGGTGTCCTCCCTATAGAACTGCCAGAGTTCAACAACTCTTAGGGTGACAGAGGCTGCAGCAAAGCCACCTGAACATCCTCAATAGAGGAGAACTCCAAGACCTCAGGTAGAGCTGTGGTTCAGTTAAAGACCTGACCAAGATTGTTAAAGCCCGCCCCTTTGTGTCTGTGTCTCTGTGGTGCCTCCTATTGTTCAGGCTTGACATTAGATCACAGCAATCCATAGCTGCATAGCTGAGGGAGGTGACATGACAAGTCCTAGTCTGCAGCTTTGAGAAGGAGGACCTCTCCATCATAGAACAGGTGAACTAACTTCGTATTGAAGATGATAGCATGTTATGAATTATAGCAGGAGGCAAGTATACATTAAGAAGTGAATTCCGTCTCCTCCGAAAAATTCGCTTTTTCTAACACATAGAGTTAGTGGCTAAGTGAAACAAGCCACTACCCTCCCAGATTAAGGCACCTTTATTTTTTTTTCTTTGGCTGCAAGTAAAGTACTGGTTGTTAGAGAAATGCAAGACAGCACTACAGATGACATCCCAGCATCCCCATCAGCGCTTCCAGAAGCAGGGCAAACCACAGTCCTGCCTGGCTGCACCAAGTTGCCCAACCTCCCTGGCACTAACCTCCTACAGGACGCCATCACTAGGCTGCAAGTCTAGTGTGTCACAATCGTTACCATGGCCACCTTTGTGACACAAGCTAAGCGTCAAGAAGCATTCCAGTTGCCACTTTGCTGTTTGCTTCCTCATGCAGACCTGGACCCATTCAGTTAGAATAGTCTGAGGAAAATAATTTTGTGCTATTTAATGACAGTCTTCAGAAGATCATATGGCATTTTTGGAGACAGATTTTCTCTGCAGGAAGTATTTTTGTGAATATAGCTGAATGACATCAAATTTCTGTTGCTTTGAGCCTCCTGCTCTGTTATATAAGCAATGTTGTTTCTCCTGAACACCTGTGGCTCATACCTGTTGCTCACTTCTATAATCATGCCTGTGATGTGGAGCATCTTTTACATCCCAATTCCACTCTAGGTCTTATAGATCCTGTACAAGTGTTATTAGCATCACTAAGTATAATATAGTAACACATGCATATGTGGTTTCACATATGGACATGTTTGAAGAAAGGAAAATTGTGAATTCTGGCTAAAATAAAAACAAAGGCACATTTAAAAAAAACACTGGGTTACATACCACATGTGTGTAGTTAAAACTCACATAAGTTTAAGTTTTCTCTCCAAAAGCAATCTAAATGTCACCATATATAGATTTTAATAAAGAGCCTAAAAGGAAATTCTAACTTCATCTGAATGTGGGTCTGTGTGTTTGAGATGAAATTACACTATAAACTTGTCAATTGTAATGAGTAGCCATCACTGCTTGACACTAATGTACATGGTTAGGTATAATATTGAAATAATAAAAACCAAGCAATCACAATACACACAATATTCATGTAACAATGTATGTGGATATATGTTTCTTATTGTTAAGCATGTAAAAAGTAACATAAATGTGTCCCGACAATGACAGACTGTAACACACAGGAGGACCTCAATATGGTCCCAGTAGCATTTATTTGTGGAGAGATATTTAGGAAGCACAGATTCCTTAAGAGGTTTATGGCACAGTCCTCAGTGATTAATTTTTTTTCTGTGGTGCTGTTGTTTGAACTCAGGACCTTCACCTTGAGTCACTCCAACTCCTCTTTTTTGTGTTAGATAGTTTTGAGTTTGTGTCTCACACACTATTTGCATGGGTTGGCTTCAAAGAATGATTTTCATGATCTCTGCCTCCTGAGGATCTAGGATTACAGGTGTGAGCCACCAGCATCCTGCCTCCAATGACTATTTGACAGTCTGGAATAGAACAAATTTGCCAAATCTACCAAACAGCAGACCACCTAAAGTCTGAACACAACAGTGAGAATGCCTATTATTAAGTTGAGGGCCAGGTGCCAGTGGCACACCCCTGTAATCCTAATTACTTGAAAGTCTGAGATCTGGAAGATTAAGCTTGCAGTCCAACACTACCAGAGATTCTGGGAGAACACACATCAAAAATAATGACAGCAACCTGGACAGGTGGCATTTCTCAAGGGATAGAGTGCCTGATTTGCAAGAAGGAAACCCTCAGGTTCAACAATGGTCCTCCTGCTAAATCATATTTTCCATCCACAGTAAGACATTGGAGGATAACACGTGTTTGACAGGACAAGGATTGAGCAAGAAAGGAGCTCTGGTACACTACTGGTGAGAATAAATCTGAATACATCATTTTGAAAAATAGCTTGAAGGTTCTTCAAAAAACTAAACATTGCACTGTCAGATCCAAAAAGTAAAATTCTAGATATGCATCCCAACAATGGATATCAGGATGTCCAAGATGGCTTCACTCATATGTTAACTATAGCACTCTCACAGCAGGTAAGGAAAAAAAAAGAAGTAAATTGCCTTCCACATGAGTATATACACAGAGATTCTTCCCAACTACTGTGAGAGGATCCAATCCTACACCTCAGGCTGCTCCTCAGGACAGGTCCTAGGGACATCTATTCACTAGAAATGCCAAGGGACCAGACACAGGGCAGCTGTGGGCACTTGATGACAGTCAGTTCTGAAGACCTGGGCCAGAACTGAACTGCCAGATGACCCAAATGTTCTAATGAGGTGCCACTGCCTCGGGGACACAAATGGAGAAATAAAATTTATAAAAAAACCAAAGGGGTCATGTGATACATTTCTGACTTACTCTCTTGTGAAATGTGCACAAACAAAAATATTAAGCACCCTTTGAAAAGGAAAAAAGGATGAAGTACTGTCTGTTAGAACTGTATCATGAGCAAGAAATTGTTGATAAACTGTGGAAAGGCGAAGGTGGTGTTGAGGAATGCAGGCTGGGTGGAGGATATTTAAGTATTTATGGTTAGAAGAAAGAGGCCCTGTTATTTGGAGAGCTGGGAAAGAAACAGTTGGACCCAAGATGAGGAAGGCAGCATGGGGTGTGCATGAACCACAGATCCCACCATTGTCACACACCTGCACATCTCCTCTTCATCTACAACTAGGGAGAGTGGTAGGCGTGGACACTGTCCTAACAGCCCACTCCCATGGTCAGCAGGCTGTGAAGGTTGCCTCTTCCCAAACACCCAAAGCTTGAGGCCACCCCCAACAAGCAACCCTACAGGAGGACTCATGAACACATACTGGGGAGACACAAACTGATGATTACAAACTGCCTCCCTTCTGCTTCAGGATACTGACCTGCATGTCTTATCCTTGTTTTTAGAGTGCCCACGGTCTTCACTACAATCTGCTTGAGTCTGACATTTCACAGGGTTATGGAGGCAGTGGCAAAACCACCTGAACATCCTTAACAGAGGAGAAAGCAGGCAGAGAATTCCCAGATGCTCCCTGACAGAGTTTCAGTTAAATACCCACCCAACATCATTCAAGCCCGCGCCTTTCACTCTGTATCCATGGCTGATTGGGCAATTCTCATGCTGTGCCACTAATTTACAGTGCTTGAGGCCCTGAGTGACATTAGATGGCACCAATCCATAGCTGGATAGCTTACACGTCACAATGAAAAGTTCGATGCTGCAGCTTTGGGAGGGAGGACCTACTTCATCATAGAACAGATGTAATAACCTCGTATTGGAGATGATAGCAGAGTATGAATTATGACAGAAGGCTGGTATATGTTATGAGGTGAATTGTGTCCCCCCCAAAAAAAAATTCATGTCGATTTTTCAATATAGTGTTAGTGGCTGAGTGAAAAAGTTGTCAACGGTTAAAATGGTACCTCAGTTGGACAATGGCTTCGACATATTTCCCTCAGATTCATAACTAATGCAAATTCAGTTAATTGGGGGTCAGCTCCTAATCTAATTCCTGTATTTTCATATTAACAGGAAAGATAAAGTACATCGACAGCCACAGGAAAACATGAGAACAAAGAGATCCGGACAGTATACAAACTGAGGAGAGAGATCTCAGGGAAACGATTCCATTCAATAACTTGATGTTCTGGAATGATGGTTAATAAATGTGTGCTATTACATGACAGCCTTCAGAAGCCCATATGGCATTTCAGGAGACACTTTGATTTTCTCTGCTGTAACTATATGATAATGTAGTTGAATGACATGTAATTGCTCTGACATTGAAAAACTACACTGCTGTAGGAATTGATATTTCCTGTTGGAAGACTGATTCCCCCTTGTGCTATGCACATGCATGAGTATACAGCTGTCAATAAATTTGTGAAATACTTTGATAACCTTTTTGTTGCAACCATCACTCCTTATGAAAAATCTCTCTGGTAATACTGTCGATATGTAAGTTGTAGATAATTTGTTGAATGGCAATGCAGCTGATTGGTACATTGGGTACTTGGCACAGGTAAGACAAACAGGTAAGCAAGAGCAGTAGGAACATGCAGATTCCTTCTGGAGTAGTATCAAGTGAAAATAAATGTGAGATCTGAGCTTCTGGATTTGTGCAAGTTTGTCAGTGGGTAGTGAAGGAAGGCAGATTCTGTTGGAGTCTGTACTGTGGGTCATTCAAGTGGACAAGCCCAGGGACAGATCCAAGAGGACTCCCCATATTTTAATGTGGGTCCTGTTCCCACCCTGCTGCACTTTATTTCTGCTGGGCTTAGGTATTTTTGAGATAGGCTCTTACTATTTGTCCCTATTTCACTGGCTTTGAAATGCAATCCTCCTAATCTCTGCCTCCTTTGTAGGAATGATTGCAGGTGTGAGCCACCACTGCCTGGCCCTTTGAAATACTTAATCACCCTGAGAACAGCCAAGGTCAATGTGATGACTAGGCATTTAAAAGGAAGAGCAGTGTTAGTACTCTCACAATTTATGGTTAATAGTACAATTGTAAGACAAGTGTTAAAGCCAGGATTGTGGCACGAGCCACAATTCAGAGAGGTGCTCCTGTTCTGCTACTGCCAATGTCAATCATTCATTTCTTCCTCTAAGTGACTACAGGTAAAGCCATGAATATATAGAGAAAGAGCCTCATGACCAAGTCAGGGAATAAATATGTGGAGACCAGAAGCATGGGGACTTCTCATAAATTGAATAAGTTATTCTGTGCTCTCTCACCCTTCTTGCTCCATACATTATGCATAGTGTTTTAGGAGTCAGTGATCTCCCACCCAACCCCCAAAGCATGAGGTGACCCCCCTCCCCCATGCAGCTGCCCTATAGGAGAACTCACAAACACATAGGACAGGCAAACCGTGGGTTACACACTGCTTCCTGTCCCCCTCAGGATGCTCACCTGAGACACTATCCTTGGTTTGGCTTCCTCTTTATAACTTGTTTGAGCCTGAGAATTCACAGGGTAAAAGAGGCTGTGACAAAGCCCCCTAAACATCCTCAATAGAGGAGCCAACCTGGAGATCATTTCAAGAGGATCTCTGACAACTAGCTTCAATTAATGACCCGCACAAGATTCAAGTTGGCCACTTTGCCTCTGTGTCTGGGCCTAATCGGGCAGTTTTCATGCAGTGCCTCCAAGTGGACAGTGCTTGAGGTCTTGAGTGACATTAGATGGCACCAATCCAAACCTGTATAGCTGAGGCACCTCACCATGACAAGTCCTAAACTGCAACTTTGGAAGGGAGGACATAGAACAGGTGTAGTAACATATTGAAAATGATAACGGATTATGAATATTCCAGGAGGCTAGTATATGTTATGAGCTGAATTGTGTCCCAAAAATTCACATTGATTTCTCACACACAGTGTGAGTGCTTACTTGAAGCAGATGTCAAAGGAGCAATTCCCTTGGATTAAGACACCTTTAAATTTTTTCTTCAGCAGCAGGTAAAGGACTGCTCTTTAGACTATGCTGAGACAGCATTGTGGATGAAATCCCAAGATCCCCATCAGTGCCTCCAGAAGCAGCACAAACCACAGTCCTGCCTGGCTGCACCAAGTGGCCCAACCTGCCTGGCACTGACCTGCTACAGAACACCATCCCTAGGCTGTAAGTCTAACGTGTCATGTCATTACTATGGCTATGTTCATTATGCAAGCTAAGCATCAAGAAGCATTGCTGTCACCATTTTGCTGTTTTCTTTGTCATCAGATATGGACCCATTCACTAGAATTGTATGAGGAAAATCATTTTATACTATTAAATGACAGCCCTCAGAAGTTCATACAGCCTTTAAGGAGAAATGTAGAATTTTCTCTGCAAGAAGTATATGTGAATACAGTTGAGTGACATCAAATTCATCTAGCTTTGAAAACCTGCCCTGCTATAAGAAATGCTATTTCTGCTGGGTACCTGTGGCTCACAGCTGTAATCCTAGCCATTCAGCAAGCAGAGATCAGGAGGATCGGGGTTCAATGCCAACCTCAGCAAATACTTCTTGAGACTCTGTCTCAAAATAACCCACAAAAATAGAGCTGGTCCAGTGGCTCAAGTGTGGACCCTGAATTCAAACTCCAGTATCACAAATAAACAAACAAAAAAGAAATTTTTCTATTTGAGTATTGCTTCTCTCTTGGACTATGAACATGAATGAGGCTACAGATGTGAATAAATTTGTGAAACACTTTGATATCATTTTGGGTAACCAATACTCCTTTGTGAAAATATTCTCTGATAAAATTATTGATTTGTCAATCTTGCATCCATTCTGGAACAGCAACGCAACTGACTGGTACATGGGGTACTTGGGAAAGGAAGTAAAACAGTTAAGTAAGAGCAGTAGCAACATGCATACTCACACAGACTAGGGCAAAGGAAAATATAAGATCTGAGATTTTGGATTTGTGCAAATTGCCAGTTGGTAGTAAAGGACAGCAGACTTTGGAATCTGGACTGTGTGTATTTTAAGCGGTTAAACCCAAAGGCAGATTCCACAGGGATCCAATGTTAGAATGTGGTTTTGGCCCCACCCTGGTACTCTTTATTTGCTGCCTGTGGAGATGATCTGCACTCTCTCTCATTCTCACAGATGCATAGGTCACGGTTGGTGATGTGGTGCACCTGCTATTGGTCCAAGGAGACTGGGAAATCAAACAGTCCCATGCTGATCTGTATGGAGCTCCACAAAAGAGTGCTCATCATTCAGCCAGGAGGCATCAGCACCCTGCCTGGTTGTGCCCAAAGGGACATAGCTGTGCTCCAGAACCCAGTCACCAGTTTCATGACTTCTCAGTATAATCATAGAGAATGTTTCCAAAGAGATGGTGCATTAGGGACTCACTGATCAGTCACTCCCTATGATTTAGGGCAATCATGAAGTCACCCTCTTTCCAAGATGTTACACAATTTTAAACTTTGAAACAAGCAGGAGTGTAACACATGTTATATTAGTTGCATGATCTCTAAAGTTGGAATGTGGCATTCCTGGTCACTTAGTGTGCTGGGATTCCTTCAAATTTTTTTCAGTGTTACTTGGTTTTAAGTGTAGGCTCTCCTGCTTGCTCAGCAACCACTCTACCACTTGAGCCCCTCCACCAGAACTTTCAGGTTAGATATTTTCAAGAAAGGGTCTTACCAACTTGCCAGGATTGCAAAGGTCCTTAAACTGAAAGGGCTCAGGGCAGGAATGAACAAGACACAGATCTAGTGGGCTAGCAGGCTGATGACCAACTAGCAAAATTTTATTTTTCTCAGCCAGCTTTATGCAAAAGAGGAAGAGACTTAAATATCAAAAATGCTTTGACCTAGTTACAATCTTTCTGTTTTTTCCAACCTGCATTCTTACTGCCAGTGTCCTTGACTAAGTATAAACTTTTTTTCTAGTCAAGGGAAACCAGTTAGTGTTCCTTCCCACTGTGATAGAGACATGGTACCCCTGCAGATTCCAACCTTGTTGGACTGCTGCTAAGCCACAGTGACCTTGTCAGATTGTGGCTTTAGGTTCCCAAGACCAACTGTTTGTCCCAGCTGGTTTGGAACTGAGATTCTTCTTGTCTCAACCTCTCCAGTAGCTAGGATTACAGGTGTGAGCCAGCAGTGCCTTGCCCCTTCAAATATATAACTGGACTAATAGGAGAAAGACAAGTTCTATGAGCAGGCATTTCATGAAGGGAAGTGTCAGTACTGTAATGTTCACTTTTTTTTTGCAGTGGTGGAGCATGAATTTGTGGCTTCCATATTAAGCCACTCCCACAGCTCTTTTTATCGTGGGAGGGTTTTGGTGATAGGGTTTTGCAAACTATTTGTCTGGGATGGCTTTGAACAGGGATCCTCCAGATCTCTTCCTCCTGAGCAGCTAGGATTACAGGCGTGAGTCACCAGTGCCTCTGTTTTATGAGTACAGCTTTTATGAGCACCACTATGCTTCCTGTTTTATGAGTACAGCTTTAAGACAGGTATTAGAAAGAGATATTATGATGACCTGGCATGACAGACCATCCAAAGGGGTGCTCCTATTCTGCCATTGCCCTTATCAATAATTCAGTTCTTAATCTCAGTGACTGTAGGAAAAGACATGAGTGTATAGAGAAAGAGCCTGATGACCAAGTCATGCAATGAATGTTTGGAAACCAGAATCATGGGGACTTCTCAGGAATTGAATGAGGTATCCTCTGCTGTCACATGTTTCCTGCTCTGTACATTATGCATGGTGTTTTAGGAGTCAGTGACTGCTTTAGGAGAATGTGACTTTGACCTCACCCAGGCCAGTTTTTAGTGGGCAAGTTTGTGGGATTTCTATATGAATAGATATCCAATACCTTGCATAAATGTTCCCATCAATGGCTTTTGGAATGTAAATTTCAGTAGCATTTCTGGTCACCATACAAATTTGACAGCTTTCTGTACAGCCAATCTGAGACAACACACCTCAGGAGCTATATGCAATCAACAGACATATCCATAATGATCAATATCCAACAACACAACAACTATGCACTACAAACTTTATGGGAGCATTTCCAGGCATCCCATTCATCCACATTATTATCCCATGGATAGAGGTCAACTGAAAAATCCCTCAATAGCCATGTGGAGGGTAGGGGGTCTGGCTCAAGGGATGAGTACTACCATAGCAAGTATGAGCCCAAATTCACACCCTCCAAAGTACCCTCAAAAGACATAAGAACCTGTGTAGGACAGAGGGTGAGTGATAAGATTATGTCAAGTCTTAGACCAAAACTGATATGGAGCCAGGGGTTAGTCACTGCAACATTCAGGAAGCTGAGGTAGGAGGATCACTACCTTCAATGGTCTGAGCTACATGGTGTGTTCAATATAGCCTGGGCTACATAGCAAGATTCTGTCTCAGAAAACAAAGTAGCATGACAATGGTGGCTTATGCCCAATCCTAGTTACTCAGGATAGAGGGCAGGATGATCATGGTTGGATGGCAGTCCAGTCAAATACTTCAGGAGGCCATATCTCAGAAATACCCAGCACAAAACAGGGCTGGCAGAGTTTCTCAGTATGTAAAGTGCCACAAGGCAGTTTTGTTATAATCCAGGCTTTCAAGTAGTCACAAGAGACTGGGTACTAGTGGCTTACTCCTGTAATCCTAGGTACTCAGGAGGCAGAGATGAGAAGGATCACAGTTGGAAAATTGTTTGTGAGACCTTAACTGGAAACAAATCACAAAAGTGTTTTAGGAGTGAATTTATATATAGGTCCTGAGTTAAACCCCAGTACTGCAGAAAAAATAAAGTCACTGGAGGACTGTGCCAAAATCCTATGAAGGGATGTGTGCTTCCTAAATTTCTCTTCTCATTTAAATGCTACTGTGACCATATGGAAGTCCTCATGTGTATTGTCTTAGAATAACAGGACACATTTAATGTTATATTTCACATGGTTAACTGCAGAAAACATATCCATACTCTTCTGTGAATATTGTGTGAATTGAGATTCCTTGGTGTTTATTATTTGAATATTTTACTTTAATAATGTACATTAGTGTCAGGCAAAGATGGCTACTCCTATTCTTCCAATGAAGAAGTTTCTAGGCTAATTTCATACATACACACATATACACACACTTTTGGATGATTTTAGAATTTGGTTATAGTTTCTTTCATATAAGTTAAATATGTTGACATTTAGATTGATTTTGGGGGGAAAACTTAAACTTGTCATGAGTTTTTTCTACATACATGAGATATGGAACCCAGTTTTCTTTGTGCCTTTTTACAGTTTTATTTTATCCTAAATTCACCATTTTTCCTTTGAAACATGTCCCAATGTGAAACAACACATGCATGTGACATATGAAACTTAGATGGTGCTAATACTATTTGTTGTTCTACTGGATATATAAGACCTAGAGTGAGGCTAGGCTCTAGAACTTGCCCTAAACTTACTACTTTATCTGATTTTTTAAATTATGGTTGTACTTGTGTTTGAACTCAGGGCCACATGCTTGCTAAGCAGGTGCTCGACCTCTTGAGTCACACCTCCAGCCCTGTTTTCAGTTGAGTATTTCCAAGACAGAGTTTCATAAATTATTTGCCTGGACTGGCCTCCAACTTTGTTCATCCAGAACTCTGCCTCTTCCATAGCTAGGATTATAGGCCTGACCCATATTGGCATTCTACCTTGGTTTTTGAGACAGGATTTTTCATGCAATCCAGGGTATAGCAAAACACATGTCAGTAAGTTACCTAAAAATAGTGATCCTCCTACCTCAGATACTGAGTGGGGTGATGACAAGTCCCTGCTCCATATCAGCTTTAGTCAAAGTCACGATCTTGTTTTATCACTCACACTCAGTTCTACACACTTTTTGATGTCTTTGGATGGAACTTTGGTTTGAACCTGAGCTCACACTTGCTAGGCAAGTACTCTACCACTTGTGTAAGCCCCTCTGCCATCCATGTGGACATAAAGTGATTTTTCAGTTCAGCCCTATCTGTGGCATACTGATATCATTCCATGGCATTCCTGAAAATGTTCACATGAAGCCATAGAACCCATAGTTCATTTGTTGCTTGATGTTCATCATTGTAGATATGTCTGTTGGTTCCATATGGAGGTTCTAATGTGTGTTTTCTGGGATGGGTGGACAGAAAGCTGTCAAACCTGTGTGATGACCTGAAGGAATACTGAAAACTCCATTCCAAGGCTAAGTGTGGGGTGCATTTTTGGAAACCATTGGGTTTCTATTAACATTTAAGAAATAGCCACAAACATACCTGGTTAAAACACACCTTGTGAGGTACAAAGTCACAGCCTTAAAGATCACTGACACCTAAAACACCATGCATAAAGTATAGAGCAGGAAGAATGAGACTGCACAGGTTACATTTTTCAATTCATTAGAAGTGCCCATGATTCTGGTCTCCAAACATTTTTACATGACCTGGTCATCAGTCATTTTCTCTACATTCACGTATTTATCCATAGTCACTGAAATTGTGGCAATATCAATGGGTTTGGTACCTTAGACTTTTGGCTTATGGATGGCAGAAAGCAGTGTGGTTTGCACTGCTTTTGGGTGCACTTATGTGAATTCTGCAGTTTTGGCCACAGTGCTGGCTTTGCATTAGCTAACTAGCTGTCTTTGACATGCAGCCAAGAGAGAAAATGGCAATTTCAAAGTTTCTTAATCAAGTAGCATTACTCCTTTGACACCTGTTTCACTTAGCCGCTAACAGTGTGTACAAAAATTAAGGTGAATTTTTCCAGGGAGGGCACAATTCCACTCATAACATATACCAACCTCCTTTATAATTCACATTCTGCTATGATCTGCAAAAGGAGGTAGTACACTTCTGCTGTGATGAACTAGATCATTCCTCACAAAGCTGCAGCATAAAAGTTGTCATTGTGACCTTACTCAGCTATGCAGCTATGGATTGGTATGATTTAATGTCACTCAGAGCCTCAAACTCTGTCAAGTTGGAGGCATGGCATGCTGAGTGTCCAGTTAGACATGGCTACCAAGGGAAATGGTGGGCTTGAATGATGTTGGGAAGGTTTTAACAGAAATTCCTTGTCAGAGAGCATCTGGCAATTCTCTCCAGGCTGTCTCCTCTTTTGAGGATGTTCAGATTTTTTTCCACAACCTAGGTACTGCTGAGAATTCTCATATTCAAGCAGATTACAGGGAGAAAGCTGGGCACACTAAAACCAAGCATAGGACATGCAGGTCAGCATCCTGCTGGGCAGGGGAGGCAGTTTGTAACTGGAGTTTTGCATCTCCCACTGTGTTCGTGAGTCATCCTGTAGGGCAGCTGGACCATGGTCGCCTCTGGCTTTGGTGGTTGGGGACACGACCTTTAGTGCCTTCTGGCTGTGGGAGGAGGCTGTCAGGACAGAGTGCATGCCTAATACTCTCCCTACTTGTAGACCACATGGAGGTGAGTGGGCATGTGGAGATGGTAGGATCTGTGGTTCATGCACACCCTAGCCTGCCTACCTCTTATTGGGCCCACCTCTTTTGCCCCCAGATTTCCAAATATGTGGAAAGCAGTCTTAAATCCAAACACCACCCAGTCCACTGCCTCTTTCATCTAATCATAAATACTTACACCGACTTCCCCTTTCCACAGTATTATCAAATAATAATACCTCCGAATCCACACAACTAGAGTTTCTGCATGCTTGCTGCTTTAATGGAGGCACCAGGACTGTAGACTCGGGAGCACATGGTGGGGACATGCACTCCCGCAGGTTACAAACAGCCTCCTTTCCTCCTCATCTGGACGCTGACCCGTACGTGCTGTCCTTGTGTTTGGGTGTCCGGAGTCCTCCCTATGGATCTGTCTCAGTCTGACAATTCACAGGGCCACAGATACTGTCGCAAATCCACTTGAACATCCTGAGTAGAGGAAACAATCTGGAGAGAATTGAGGATGGCGGCAGATGGTGCGCTTCAGTTAAAGTCAAGCTCCCCCTAGCTGAGCAATATCAGAAAACCCGCCCTTTTCTGTGATTGGACAGTTCTCATAGGTGGCAATTATTGGATTGGTCTTGAGGCCCTGAGTGACATTAGATCACACGAATCCATAGTTGCATAGCTGAGTGAGGTCACAATGACAAGTGCCTTGCTGCACCTTCTGATGGGAGGACCTAGTTTCATCACAGGTGTTCTATCCTGTTATTGAAGATGATAGCGGATTATGAATTAGAGCAGAAAGTTAGTACATGCTATGAGCTGAATTGTGTCCCTTCTGAAAAACTTACTTTGATTTTCTAACACATAGGCGTTATAGGAGCAATACTCCTCGAATACAGCTATCTGAACTGTTTTTTCCTTTTGACTGCAGGTAAAGACTGGCTGTTGTACCAATGCCGAGCCAGCTGTGCGGCCGAAATTCCAGCATTCACACCAGCGCCTCTGGAAGCAGCGCAAACCACACTGTGGCCCTGCTGCACACCTGACCAACTCACTTGGCGCTAACCTGCTGCATGGCGCCATCTATAGGCCAAAAGTCTAACGTGCCACACCCGTTACTATGGCCACATTTAGCTCTTAAGCTGAGCATCCAGAATCATTCCTGTTGACATACTGATCTCTTTTCTTCGTCACCACGATCTGAACTCATTGCATTTAGTTACAATACTACGTAAGACTGGACAACTGTTTGGGTGTATTTCCCTAAAATTCATAACAAATATTAATCTCTTAAGTGTGTGTGTGTGTGTGTGTGTGTGTGTGTGTGTGTGTGTGTGTGTTGGGTAATCTGATTCATTCAGTTTCCTTAAAACAGGAAACAAAATGACACGGACAGTCACAGAGACACAACAGGAACACAGAGATCAACATGACAATGTACAAACCACGTGGACAATGTACAAACTAGGAGAGAGATCTCAGGAGAAACTATGCCATGCAAAATCTTTATCTTCCGGAATTATGAGGAAAATAATTTTGTGGTATTAAATGACAATGCTCAGGAGCTCATAGAGCCTTTTAGGAGACACATAGGATATTCTTCTGTAGGAAATTCATGAGAACAGAGTTGAATGATGTCAAATTTCTCTACCATTGAAAGCCTGCCCTGTAATAAGATATGGTATTTCCTATTGGAATATTGCTTCTTCCTTGAACTATGAACATGGATGAGGCCATAGCTGCTGATGGGGCTAGAGTGATGTGTTGTGTGAGATGACATGCTGTCAATAAATGTGTGAAATAGTTTGATATTCTTTTTGTGTAACCATCACTCCTTCTGAAAAAAATCTCTCTTGTAATGTGGCTGGCTAATAAGTTTGGGACTCTAAAAACATACATGATTTAATATTGCATTTCAGGTTGAAAGTTCTCTTTCCTCCAGCCTTCTTTTCAATTGCAAATGTGTATAGGATATTCACACCTTAGCATGCAGACTATTCACACCACCCCCATTTCATCAGGGGACCACCAATGACCCTCCCCATCCATTGATTACTGGTGGTTGGTAATCACCAGGCTAAAGTAGGTTTTCTTGTCTTTTTCTTTTTTCATTTTTGCTGTTCTGGGGCTTAACCTCAGGGCCTACACCTTGAACCACTCCAGAACCCTTTTCTGTGATGGGTTTTCTTCTAGACAGGGTCTGAAGTATTTTGCCCAGGCTGACTTCAAAATGTGATCCTCCTGATCTCTCCCTCATGAGTAGCTAAGATGATATGTGTGAGCCACTGTTGCCCAGCTAGTGAAAGTTTTAAAAGCAGCTGGAAAGGAAGATGCTTTCTCTCTTGTCACCTAGTCACATCATGGCCTTTGTAACTCCTTTACTTTATGTTTAATAAACTCTATTACCTCCCTTACTACATGCACATGTCCAGCCAGGATGTTTCCATATGGGACACAAAGAATGTGGGAATCTTCTAATCAGAGACTACAGGAGCCTGCAAGAATAAGGCTGCTGATTTGTAAGTCTTGTGTAAATTCTGGATGGGCAGGGAGTTGACTGACACATGAGGTACTTGGAACAGGCAATTGTTTAGTTACCTACAGCAACATGAAGATTTTTTGGGACTAGTGAAAAGTGAAAATAATCATGAGAACTATGATTTTGCACTCCTGAAAATTTGCCAGTGGATAGTAAAGGAGACCAGATCCCTTTGGAGCCTGTACTGGGTGTCACACAAGTGATAGCGACCAAGGGAAAAGCAAACAGGTAACTCCATGTCTGAATATGGGTCTTGGTTCCAGGCTGGTGAAGACCTTTCTGCACCCATTCTCATCCCACAGAGTCAAAGGTCATTGCCCATGGAATGGTACACTTGTTACTGGTCCAAGGACAGGTTTATCAAATGACTTCTCCATGATCTGCATGGAGCTGTTCATGAGTACCTCAGAGTCAGATGAGGAGACACCAACATGGTGCCTGGTTGCCTCCAAAAGGACATAGGCATTAAAAATTCTTCAACAAATTCAAGTCCATACAAGCCCATGCTTACATCTTCAATCTGTGAGGAAGACAAATTATATCCTGTGGTGTCTGGGTCAACATCTGAGTAGACAAACTGGTCCCCAATACTTACTAATAACTTGTTCTGTTAGGATGACAAAATATTATTTCATGATTGTTAGTAGTGCACAATTAAATTTGCTCTAGGAAAAACCAGAAGCCAGTTTCATGACTTCTCAGTATAATCATATATAATGGGCTCATGTAGCAATTAGGGTCAATATTTAGGAACTGTTCCCAAGCAGTGTGTTGTGTTGTAGAATCCCTATAAATTTGGGGGAATCATGCAGGCACACTTTTTCCAAAATGGAACAGAATTTCATTCTGAATGGAAGATTATTGTATTGTTTATATAAAATCTAAAAAATGGAATGAGCTACTTCTGGTCACTTAGTGTGGTGTGATGCCTTGAAATATTTAATTTCCTTGAAAGACATAAAGGTCAACTGCTATAAGCAGGCATTTCAAAGGAGAAGAAATGTCAGGACTCTAATGTTCATTGTTTTAAGGGTACAGCTTTAAGATACTTATTTGAAAGAGAAATAACAGATAATTGTGCAGCACATTCTACTTTCATGAACTTCAGCCCAGAGGGATGCTAAATTTATGTTATATGCCTCATCAAAAATTCATTTCTTGCAGGGCACCATTTGCTTGTGCTTATAATTGAGCACTTTGCAGAGATGAGGAGGATGGCAGATCAATCCTCTTTTGTGTGTGATGGGTTCTTTATCACATCCAGTCTCATGAACTATTTGCTCGATTGTATTTGAATTGTGATCCTTTGAGACACCGGTGCCTGGGTAGTAAGTGAACTTTGCGGATTTACTGTGATCCTCACCCAGTAGTGTTTTGAGTGAATAAGTTTGTGACTATTTCTTATATAACAGAAATACAATACTTTCCAAAAATACTCCACACCCCAGGATCTCAGCATGGAGATTTCAGTAGACTTTCAGGTCTTCATACTGGTTTGAAACTTTTATGCCTTGCCAATATCAGGCATAAACACAACTAATGGCCTCCATAAGCAACTGGCAGACATAACCACAATGATCCATATCCAACAACTGAAGAATTATGTGTTCCATCTCTTTGTGGGTAAATTTACAAACATACCACAGATACATGTGTTTTTTCATTGATAGATCTCGCTACAAAATCAGTGGATGCTGTGTAGAGGGGAGGGGGATCTGCTCAAGTGGTAAAGTACTTGCTGGCATAGGAAGTGTGAGCTCCAGTTCAAACCTCAGTACAACCCAAAGACATCAAAACTGTGTAGAACTGAATGTATGACTTAATATTTTACCAGTACAGACATGGAGCCAGAGCCTTTGCCTAAGCTACATGATGTGTTCAAGGATACTCTGGGCTTCATAGCATAATCTTGTCTCAAGACACAAAAAAACTAGCAGGGTGCCAGTAGGTCAGGCTGGTCATCCAAGCTAGTGAGGAGGTACAGATCAGGAGAATCACAGCTTAAGCCCAGGAGGACAGTTTTCAGGACCTTATTTGAAAATACCCAATACAAAATAGGGCTCCCCAAGTGGTTCAAGTCCTACAGCACCTGAGTAGCAAGCCAAGGCCCTGAGTTCAAACCAGAGTAACACCAAAAAATCTTAAAAAAAGAGGTTAAACAAGAAAGTGTGAGAAACATCTAGAGCCCAGCAGCTCCCTACATCTTTATTATTTTTTTTTGGTGCCAGGAGCACTTGATCTAAGGGCATCATGCATGCTAGGCTTGCTAGGTTTGCTAGCCCGCACTCAACAACTTGGGCCACTTCACCAACTGTCTCTACATCTTATTATTACAGGAAAACAAACAGTAGGAAGCAACACCTGAGTTTCATATGGGTATCATGTGCACATGTTCTGGAAAGGTAAAATTATGACTTCATTATGAAACCTATTGTTACCTGATACTAATGTAAAATATAAAGATATCTATAATATTGAAATAATAAACAAGGAATTACAATGCAAACAATATTTATAAAGAATGTATGAGGATATAAGTTTTGTATTGCTTAGCATGTGAAAAAGGAAATTGTGAGTAAACAAAATAATTCAAACAAAAGACAGATGTGTGACTGAGGACATACTACAATGTTAAGAGTGAATGCACAGAAAGTGCAAGGCTCTGAATTCAACTCCCACCTTTTACCACCTATAGGTGGCTCAACTATCCCTCCAACAATGGAAAAGCTAAATAAACATCTACTCCCTTTGAAGTCACTTTCACAGTCAAAAATTAGTTGAGAGATATCTATACACTGGGCAGCTAAGACAACACCTACATCCAAAGACAATGGAAAGGTCACATGCAGGTGGGGATGAATCCTTCCCTGGCAATGTGCCTATGAAGGAATGCCAAACACCCAGCAGAATGCTGAAGTGAGACAGAGTGGGAACATAATTTTGTCCCCCTGACTCAAAAGTGCTGTACGGGTATAAAATTCACCTAGCACAAGTTACAGACAGCACTATGTATAAATGAGCCTCCAAACCACCAAAAAAAGTGGTGGTGATACATGGTCAAGCATTTGAACTTCCACAGGCTTCTCTCTCTAGAAAAAGTACACAAAAGAGGTTGAAACCCAATTTACCCATACAAGGGATTTCCAGCCTAGTTTGCAAAACAGTTGACAGTTGAGTTTCCATCTAGCCAGCTGCAGGCAGTTGATAGGGATAACAATAAATTAAAAAATAAAGAAACCCAACCACCCTCATTGCCCCCACACCAGTATATTCCAAACAGCCTAGACAGGCATTCAGCACTTCTGAGGCTCCTCCCCCAGCTCTCCACACTGACAACTCCTGATGACCAGTTGTCCTGAAAGGAGTTTGTCTGTAAACTGGCATTCTCAGCAGTAACACATTCTGTTCCATGGAATACATCGCAATCCTGCAAAGTATGAGAGCAAAGCTGAGTGTGCACTTGCTAATTTCCAGGAATTGGAGAAAATAGAATAGTTTCATTTACTTATTTTATTTATTTACAATTATTGTTGAACTGGGTTTATAAGATGACATTAACAAAAGTTCTTATGATGTATCATAGCTGAATTCACCCACTCCATCATTCTTCTTTATCCTCCCAGTCTCCAAAAAGAAGAGTTTTAAATAGACACACTGGCATTTGTATGTCAGAGAAGGTTTAAGAAGCACAGATCCCTGTGTATTCCCTTAACAGGTTCATGGTACAGTCCTCCTGTGGCTACTCGGCAGCCTGTATTCTAACAACTTTGCCTTGGGGATTATTGTGCCAAGTGGCAGACCACTTGCTGCCTAAGCACAGTTATCACAATGGCTATTATCAAGAAATTGAGTCATCAGGCAACAATGGAACACCCCTGCAATCCTAGCTCCTTGAAAGGGTAAGAGAGGGAGGATCTAGTTTGGAGGCCAGCTCTGACAAAGTTTTGGGGGGAACACACCTCCAAAACCACTACAGCAACGTGGTCTGGAAGTGTGGCTCAAGTGGCACAGTGCCTGCTTTCTAAGAATGAAGCCCTGAGTTCAAACCCTAGTCTTGACCACACCCCACCAAGCTTTCAAAATGAGCTGAAGAATAACATGTGTTTGAGAGGAGAAGATATAACAAGTATGCAGCATTGGTACACTGCTGGTTAGAGTAAATCTTACAGAGCTGTTTTAGGAAATACCTTGAAGGTTATTCAAGTCATTGAAACACTAAACATTGAACTGCCAGATGATCCAAAAATCACACTTCTGGGTTTGCATCCAAAACAGCAGATTTCCAAACGTCCAAGGTGGATGCATCCTGGTGTTCACTGTAACACCACTTACAGAAGCTAACATGTAAAAAAAAAAGTGCTTTATTCATGAGTGTATATCTGTGATTCTTCCAAGCTGCTCTGAGAGGCTTCAAACCCATAGCTCAGGCTGTTCTGCAGGAGAGGTCCCAGGGGCTGCTATTCATTAGATGTGCTAAGGGACCAGATACAGGGCAGTTTGGCACCTGATGACAATCAGTTAATTCTGAAACCATGGACCAATAACGTCTGTAAAGACGTTCAGATTTGGTGCCAGGCCCAGGGGATACAAAAAGAGAAACACAATTTAAACAAACCAAACAGGGATCAAGTGACTCTATTCCTATGCCTTGTTCTCAAGTGCACAAAAAGAAAACCATTAAGGATCCTTAAAAATCCTTGTCTCTAGTACTTGGAGGAAAAAGAATGACACAATGTAAGAACTGTACTATGATCAAAAAGTAGTTGAAGAAGTGTGGAAAGAAGAGTCAGTAATGAGGAATGGGAGCTGGCAGGATATTTAGAAACTTGTTGTTAGATATAAGAGGCATGGGATGGGGGTGGGGGAGGTATGGGGCTGGGGTTTGGACTTAGACTGCTTTCCACATGTTTGGAAAGCTGGTGTCCAAACAGGTGAACGCAACAGGAGGAAGGATGACTAGGGAACCCAAGGCCCACAGATCCTACTAACATCACCTCACACCTGCACGCCTCCACATTACCTATATCTAAGGAGACCCTTAGACACATGCCCTGCCCTGGCTGCCTGCCCAGCCCCCTCCTCCAGCCAGAAGGGGATGAAGGTCGCACCTCCTCCAACCCCCACAGCTAGAGGTGACACCAGCCCAGCTGTCCTAATGGAGGACTCGGAGACATAGTGGGGAGACAGAGTCCCACCGGTTACAAACTGCCTCCTTCCCCTTCACAACGCTGACCTACACGCACTACCCTTGGTGTAGGGTGCCAACGTCCTCCCTGTGGATCTTCCAGAGTTCGACAACTCATAGGGTGACAGAGGCTGTTGCCAAGCCACCTGAACATCTTCAAAACAGGAGCCTGAGACATCTCCAATCCCACTGTCAGATGTGGCAGTTCAGTTAAAGAGCCGCCCTAGATCGTTAAACCCGCCCCCTTGTCTCTGTATCTGTATCTGATTGGGCAGTCCTCACGACGTGCCTCCAATTGGGCAGGACTTAAAGCCATGAGTGACATTAGACCTCACCAATCCATATTTGCATAGTTGACAGTGGTCACAATGACAAGACCTATACTCCAGCTTTCAGAGGGAGGACCTAGCTTCATAGGAGAACAAGTGTGCTAACCTCTTATTGAAGAAGAAAGCAGGTTATGAGTTTTAGCAGGAGGATTATTCGTTAAGAGCTGCATTGTGTCTCCTCCGAAAGATTCATGTGGATTTTCTTTTTTTTCTTGTATTCATATGTGCATACAAGGTTTGGGTCATAGGTCATTTCTCCCCCCTTCCTCTGCCCCCTCCCTTACCTACACGGCCCCCTTCCCGTGGGTTTTCTAAGTGAAATAGGCGTCCTGGGAACAATACTCCTGGATTAAGTCACCTTTAAATTTTTTCTTTGGATGTAGGTAGAAGACCAGTCGTTGGACTCATGCCGAGTCAGCACTGTGGACGAAATCCCAGCATCCCCATCAGTGCCTGCAGAAGCAGCGCAAACCACAGTCCTGCCTGGCCGCACCAAGTGGCCCAACCTGCCTGGCACTGACCTCCTACAGGACGCCACCCCTAGGCTGCAAGTCTAGTGTGTCACAATCGTTACCATGGCCATCTTTGTGACGCAAGCTAAGCATCAAGAAGCATTCTGGTCGCTATTTCGCTGTTTGCTTCCTCACGCAGGTCCTGACCCATTCAGTTTCAATAGTCTGAGGAAAATAACTTTGTGCTATTTAATGACAGTCCTCAGAAGTTCATATGTCCTTTTCAGAGACATGTACAGTTTTCTCTGCAGAAACTAATTTTATGAATATAGTTGAATGGCATCAAATTTCTCTAGCTTTGAAAGCCTGCCCTGCTATAAGCACTATTTCACCTGGGAGCCTGTGGCTCACGCACGTGATGGTTGCTACTCAGGAGGCAGAGATCAGGAAGATGGGAGTTTGATTCCAACCCGGACAATAGTTATCCAGAACCTGTTTCATAATTTCCATCACATAAATAGGGCTATTAGTGACGGAAGGTATGGACTCTGAGTTCCAATCCTGGCACAACAAATAAGCAAAAAAGAAATGATAGTTATTATTTGAATATTGCTGCTCCCTTGGACTATGTGAAAAAGGCCACAGCTGTGTATAAATTTGTGAAACACTTTGATATCTTTTTGTGGAACCATCACTACTTTGTGAAAAAGTTCTCTGGTAAGACTGTTGATTTGTAAATCTTGCATGAGTTCTGGAACAAAGGTGCAGCTGACTGGTACATGGGGTACTTAGGACAGGTAAGTAAAACAGGTAAGTAATAGTAGCAGCAACATGAAGCCTCCTATTGACTAGTGCAAAGTGAAAATAAGTATATGATCTGATATTTTGGATTTGTGCAAGTTGCCAGTTGCTTGTAAAGGAAGGCAGATTTTGGTGGAATCTGGACTGTGTGTCATTCAAGTGGTTAAACCCAAGGATAAAGTCCATAAGAGCCCAATATTTGAAAGTGTGTCTTGGCCCAACTCTGGTATTCCTCAATTGCTGCCTGTGGAGTTCTTCTACACCCACTCTCGTTCGAACAGAGGGACAGGTCAGGCTTGGTGATGTGGTGCACCCACTATTGGTCCAAGAAAACTGGGAAATCAAATGGTCCCATGTTGATCTTCAGGAAGGTCTAAAACAGAGTGCTCATCAGTCAGCCAGGAGGCATCGGCACCCCGCCTGGGTGTGCCCAAAGGAACATGGCTATTTCTCCAGACATGAGTCACCAGTTTCATGATTTCTCAGTATAATCATATAGAACATTTCAAAGAGTTAGTGCATTAGAGACTCACTCATAGGTCACTCTCTAGGATTTAGGGGAAACATGTAGGCACCCTCTTTCAACAATGTTACACAATCTTAAACTTTGAAACAAAGTTATTTGCATGAACTCTAAAGTCTGAATGTGGCATTCCTGGTCACTTAGTGTGGTGGGATGCCCTGAAATATTTAATTTCCTTGAAAGATATGAAGGTCAAATGCTATGAGCAGGCATTGCAAAGAAGCAATGGCAGCACTTTAACATTCATAGCTTTAAGAGTACAGTTTTAAGATACTTATTTGAAAGAGAAATAACAGATAATTGTGCAGCACATCCTAATTTCCTGAACTTCAGCCCAGAGGGATGTTCCATTTATGTTCTGTGCCTCATCAAAAATTCATTTCTTGCATGGCACCATTTGCTTGTGCTTATAATTGAGCAGTATGCAGAGATGAAGAGGATGGCAGATCAATCCTCTTTTGTGTGTGATAGGTTTTTTTTCACATCGAGTCTCATGAACTATTTGCTTGATTGTATTTGAACTGTGATCCTTTGAGACACCGATGCCTGGGTAGTAAGTGACCTTTGAGGATTGACTGTGAACCTCATCCAGTAGTGTTTTGAGTGGATAAGTTCATGGCTATTTCTTATATAACGACAGAAATCCAGTACTTTCCAAAAATGACCCACACCCAAGGATCTCAGGATGGAGATTTCATAGACCTTCAGGTCTTCATAGTGGTTTGAGAGTTGCCAATATCAGGCAACACAACTAAGGGCCTCCATATGCAAGTGGCAGACAAAACCACAATGATCCCTATCCAACAAATGAAGAATTATGTGTTCCATCTCCTTGTGGGGAAATTTACAAACATACCACAGATACATGTGCTTTTTCATGGATAGATCTCACTACAAAATCAGTGGATGCTGTGTAGAGGGGAGGGGGGTCTGCTCAAGTGGTAGAGTACTTGCTGGCATAGGAAGTGTGAGCTCCAGTTCAAACCCCAGTAAAACCCAAAGACATCAAAGCTGTGTAGAACTGAATGTGTGACTTAATATTTTACCAATACAGACATGGAACCAGAGCCTGTATACCCAACACCCCAGAAACAGAGTTAAGAGGATCACTAGCTTCAGGTGTGCCTAAGCTACATGGTGTGTTCAAGGATAGTCTGGGCTACACACCATGACCTTATCTCAAAACACAAATAAACTGGCAGGGTGCCAGTTGGTCAGGCCCGTCATCCTAGCTAGTGAGGAGGCACAAATCAGGAGAATCACAGCTTGAGCCCAGGAGGACAAATAGTTTTCAGGACCTTACTTGAAAATACCCAATACACAACAGGGCTGGCCAAATGGTTCAAGTCATAGGGCACCTGAGTAGCAAGTTTGAGGTCTTGAGTTCAAACCAGTGCAAAGTGAAATTAAGTATATGATCTGTCATTTTGGATTTGTGCAAGTTGCCAGTCGGTTGTAAAGAAAGGCAGATTTTGTTGGAATCTGGACTGTGTGTCATTCAAGTAGTTAAACAAGGACAGAGTCCATAAGAGCCCAATATTTGAAAGTGTGTCCTGGCCCCACTGTGCTATTCCTTAATTGCTGCCTGTGGAGATCTTCTGCACCCACTCTCTTTACAACCTGTGGCCCACACCTGTAATCCTAGCTACTCCTGCTGGTGCAGTTCAATTCCATCTCTGGCAAATAGTTCTGGAGACCATATCTCCTACTTTCCCAACCCACAAATAGTGCTAGTTGAGTGGCAAAGTTGTGGGCCCTGAGTTCCAACTTCAGTAAAGCAAATAATCAAAAAAGGAGGGATAGTTCTTATTTGAATACTGCTTCTGTCTTGGAGTATGAACCTGAATGAGGCCACAGCTGTCAATAAATTTGTGAAATTGTTTGATATCTTTCCATGCAACCATCATTCCTTTGTGTTGCTTCACATGTGGACATGGTTTGTAAAGGAAAATTGTGAATTTAATATTAAATAAAAAATATAAGTGCACATAAAAACAAAGAGATACATATCTCACGTTTGTAGAGAAAACTCATCATGAGCTTAAGGTTTCCCACCAAAATCAATCCAAATATCAATATACATAATTTTTAATGAAGGAACTAAAATTAAATTAGAAACTCACCTGAATGAGTGTGTGTGTGCATGTGTATGATGTTAGAAGCCTAGAAACTTCTCAATTGTAAGAATAGGAGAAGCCATCATAACCTTCATAACCTGACACTAATGTATATTACTAAGGTATAATATTGAAATATTAAACACCAAGGAATCACAGCACACACAACATTCATGGAAGAGTGTATGTGCATGTAAGTTTCCTATTGATAACTTTGTGAAAAATAACATTCAATATAATCTTCCAATCTCAGCCAACACAGATGAGGACAGCAAAATACACACTGTAGCATTTATATATGCAGAGACATTTAGGAAGTACAGATCCCTTCAAAGATCTATGGCACAATCCTCCAGTGATTTCTTTTTATTTCCTGAGGACTGGGGTTTGAACTCAGGACAGCCAACTTGAGTCATTCCAACAATGCTTTTTTGTGATGAGTTTTTATGAGTTAGCATATCACCATCTATTTACCTGGGCTGCCTTCACACTGTTATCATCCTGATCTCTGCCTCCTGATAAGCTAGGAATCTCTGCCTCCTGAGAAGCTAGGAATACAAGCGTCAGCCACCAGCACCCAGTCTACAGTGACTACCTGAAAACATGGATTATAACAAATTTACCTTGTGGATATACTGTACAACACAGCAGACCTCCTGCATTCAGAACAGAGGTCAGAATGAGTATTATTAAGAAGTTGAGAGGCCAGGAATCTGTGACACACCAATGTACTCCTAGTTTTTTGAAAGCCTAAGGTCTGAGATCAGGAGGATTAACCTTCCAAACTAGCCCTCCCAGGGAGTCTGGGAGAACCCACATCAATATAACCACAGCAACATGAACTGCTGATGTTGCTCAATGGGTAGAGTGCCTGCTTTTGCAACCATGAATCCCTGAGGTTAAACCACAGTCCTCCTACTAAAAGAGAAGCACAATTTAAAATAACAAAACCCCAAAGGGGTCAAGTGATTCTTCTGTGCTTTCCTCTCCTCTGAAATGTGCACAAACAGAAAAATATTAAGCACACTTGAAAAAGAGAAAAAGATAAATACTGTCTGTTGGAATGTATATTGAGCAACAAATACTTCATAATGCTGTGGAAAGGGGAAATCAGTATGTGGGTGCTCCCAGAATGTGGACTGGGAGGAAGATATTTAGGGATTTATTGTTAGATGAAAGAGGTGCTGGACTGGGGGAGGTCATGTTTGGATTTAGGAATGCTTTCCACATATTTGGAAAGCTGGGGGAGAAACAGGTGGGACCAACAGGAGGAAGGTAGCCCGAGTTGTGCCTGAACCACTGATCGTACCATAGCCACACATCCACACAGTTCCCCATCTACAAGCAGGGAGAGCATTAGGCAAGGGCTCTGTCCTGACAGCCCCCTCCCACAGCCAGAAGGCACCGAAGGTCGCCCTGCACAGAGGCAACACCGGGTCCAGCTGCCCTATAGGACGTGTAAGGAACACATTGTGGGGAGATGCAAATGGGCGGTTACAAACTGCCATCCTTCCCTTCACGACGCTGACTTGGATGCCCTATTGTTAGGTTTAAGGTGCCCTATGTCCTCCCTATAATCTGCCTGAGTCTGAAAACTCACAGGGCGACAGACACTGTGGCAACACCACCTGAACATCTTCAATGGAGGAGCTGCCTGGAGATGATTACTCTATGATCCTTTATAGACAGCTTCAGTTACAGACCCGCCTAACATGATTCAAGCCTGTCCTTTCCCACAGCGTCTTTGCCTGATTGGGTAATCATTAGCCGTACATCCAATTGGACAGGGTTTGAGACCCTGAGTGACACTGGATTTCACCAATCCAAGCTGCATAGCAGAGGAACCTCATATTCCCAAATTCTATGCTATGGTTTTGGGTGGGAAGAGTTCTTCATAGAAGAGGTGTACTAACCTCTTACTGAAGATGCTAGTGGATTATGAATTATAGAAGAAGGCTACTATATGTTAGGAGCTGAACTGTATCACCCCCGACAAATTCACATTGATTTTTTAACATGCAGTATTAGCAGGTTCTTGAAACATATATCAATGCAGAAATACTACAGGATTTAGGCACCTTGAAATTCTCCTTTTCTTTATTTGGCTTCACCTAAAAGACTGGCTGTTGGGCTAATGCCCAGCTTGGGCTATCTCCCAAAGTGTAGAATTTGCACAAGTGCCTTCAACCAGTGAAAAGCACAACGTTTGCTGTCTAGCTGCAGGAACTGCCCCAATTTGCCTGGGGCTAACCTGCTACAAATTGCCATCTATAGGCTGAAAATCTAACATGCCACATCCATTACTGTGGCCACATTTATGATGTAAACTAAGCATCTACATGCCTTCTTTCTGCATCTGGCTGTCATTTCTTCATCACCAAATCCCGGGGCTCATTGAATCTGTTACTCTAGTAAATAAGACAATAGTTTCCACACATTTCCCTCAAATTCATAACTAATATAAATTCAGCTAATTGGGCATTGGGCCCTTATCTGATTTGTATACTTTCCCTATAAAAAGAAAGGTAAAGAACACCCACAGTCACAGAAAAACACTAGAAAATGAGATCAAATTGAGTATGTATAAATCAAGAGAGAGCTCTCCAGAGAAACCATTCCATCTAAAAACTTGATGTTCTGGAACAATGAGGCAAATAAATGAATGCTATGAAATGATAGCCTTCAGAAGCTCATAAAGTGTTTTAGGAAACACTTAGACTTTTTCTGCAACTATATGACAATGTGGTGGAAGGTCATGAAATTTCTTTAGCACTTAAAGCCTACACTGCTATAAGAGTTGATATTTCTTATTGGGAGATTGCTTCTCCCTTGGACTATGAAAATGAATGAGGCCATATCTGTCAATAAATTTGTGAGATAGTTTGATATCTGTCTTTTTGTATCCATTACACCTTGTGATTAAAATCTCTAGTAATACCTTTAATATGGAAGTCTTTGATAATTTCTGGAAAGGCAGTGCTGGTGATTGGTACATGCAGTACTTGTGACAGGTAAGTAAGAGTAGTAGCAACATGCAGATTCCATCTGAGTAGTGTAAAGTGAAAATACATGTAAGATCTGAGATTCTGGATTTGTGAAAGTTTGGCAGTGGGTAGCAAAGGAATGCAGATTGTGTTGAAGTCTGTAGTGTGGATAATTCAAGTGGTCAAACCAAGGAGAGAACCCAGAGAAATCCCATATTTGAGTGTCGGTCTGGTTCCCACACTGGTATTCTTTTATTTTTGTAGGGGTTAGATACTTTCAAGCTAGGTTCTTACAATCTGTCCCTGCTGGATTTGAGCTGCAATCCTCCTGTTCTGTGCCTCCTTTGTAGGATGGATTACAGATGTGAGCCATCAGCTCTTAAGCTCTTTAAAATATTTAATTACCCTGGCAAGAGCCAAGGTCAATGTGATAAGCAGTCATTTAAAAGGAAGAGCGCAACGAAGAGAAACTAAAGCAGATATTTTAAAGCAACTAAGGCCAACAGGAGAAGATGACCAGGAACTAGAGAAAGGTTAGTTCAAGAAGAATTAACTCAGAAGGTAACCCACACGTACAGGAAATCAATGTGAGTTAACTCCCGGTATTGTTATCCTTATCTCAACTAGCAAAAAGCCTTGGTCCTTCCTATTATTGCTTATACTCCCTCTTCAACAAAATTAGAGATAAGGGGAGAATAGTTTCTGCCTGGTAGTGAGGGGCAAGGAGGGCGTAAGCCGTAAGCGAGGGAGCAGGGTGAAGGGGTAAGGGAGGGGATGGGGGAAGGGGGGAGAAATGATCGAAATATTGTATGCACAGATGAATAAAATAAAAATTAAAAAAATAAAAGGAAGAGCAGTGTTAGTACTCTAATAGTCACTTGTGACAAGTACAGCTTTAAGACAAGTATTAAAACCAGGATTGTGGTATGACCCAAAATCCAGAGAAGTGCAACTATACTGCTAGTGCCCTTATCAATAATTCATTTCCACATCTCAGTCAACTTTGAAAAGACATGAATGTAGAGAGAAAGGGCCTGATGACCAAATGAAGGAATGAATGTTTGGAGACAAGAACCTTAGGACCTCTTTTGAATTAAATAAGATATCCTGTCCTGTCTCACTCTTCCTGCTGTGTACATTTTGCAGGGTGTCTTAGGAGTCCTTGTCCTTTGAGTATGTGATTGTGAACATCACAGAAAAGTGTTTTTAGTTGGTATGTTTGTGACTATTTCTTAAGAACTAATGGAAATTCAACACTTTGCATAAATCCCCCCCCCCATTCTTGGCTCTTGCAATAGGTATTTCAGTAGTTCCTCAGGGAATCATACTGGTCTGATAGCTTTCTGTCATGCCAATCTCAGACAACACACTTCAGGACCTTATTATTCAACTAACAGACATATCTACAATGATTACTATGCAGCAACAAATGAACTATGGATTAAATATCTTTGTGGGAATATTTCCAGACATGCCATGGAATAACATTAGTATGCCACTGATAGAGCTCAACTCAAAAATCACTGGATGTCCACGTAGAGGGCAGAGATTCTGGCTCAAGTGGTAGAGTGCTAACCTAGCAAGTATGAACTCATGTTCTAAACATAGTACTAGATAGAAGGTTAAAAAACTATGTGGAACTGAATATGAATGACAAAACAAAGTCAAGACATTGACCAAAGCTGGTATGGAACCAGGAACCCATCGTGACTACACTCAGGTAGCTGACATAGGAGGTTTCCAGTTTCAGGTACCTGAGCTACATAGTGTGCTTTCTGATACACAGCAAGGTCCTGTCTCAAAAACCAAAGAGAATGGCAATGGTTCATCTGGTCTATAGTCTGAGCTACTGAGGAGGCAGAATTCAGGATAATCATGGATGGAGGGCAGTCTAGCCAAAAAGTTCAAGATACACCATAATGGAAATTCCCAACTCAAAACAGGCCTGGAGGTGTGGCTCAAGAGGTAGAGCATTGGCCTAGGATGCATGATAAACAAGTAAGTGTGGGGCAAGTGACAGAGCCCACACTCACCGAGGTCTTACATATCCAGTATAACATATAGTATTAGCACCACCTAAGTTTCACATAGTATCACATGCATGTGGCCATGTTTTGTAAAGGAAACACTGTGACTTTACAATAATATAAAGTGGACAAAGGCACATAAAATACTGTTACATACCTCAGGTATGTAGATAAAACTCACTACAAGTTTTAGTTTTTCCCTTAAAATCAGTTCAAATGTGAAGATACATAATTATTAAAAAACAAAAACAAATTCTAATATCATGTCAATGTTTGTATTTTTCTGTGTTTATGAAATTAGCCTAGAAACTTCTCAATTGTAAGAATAGGAGTAGCCATCATTACCTGATACTAATGTACACTATAAGGTATAATATTGAAATAACAAACACCACAGAATCACAATACATACAGTATGAATAGAAGAACACATGTGAACATAAGTTTCAGATGGTTATCCAGGTGAAAAATAACTTTAAATGTGTCCTGCCTATCTTAGACAACACCCACGAAGACCTCAGTATACAGTCAGAATTAGTATATGTGCAGCGACATGAGGAAGCAAAATCCCTTAAGAGCCCTATGACACAGTCTTCCAGGGACTACTCTTTTGTGGTAGTGGGGTATCAACTCAAAACTTTCACTTTGAGTCATTCCAACAACACTTTCTCCTGATGTTATTTTAGAGTTAGGGTCTCAGAAACTATTTGCCTGGGCTGGCTTCAAAGTGTGATCCTCTGATCTCTGCCTCCTCAGTAGCTAGGTTTTCAGGCGTGGACCACGAGTGCATGCCCAGGGCACACGGCAGTCCCAGCTGCCTGCCAGACGTCTCCTCACAGAAGAAATTGAAGGCCGCCCTCGTCCAATGCCCCACAGCTAGAGGGGGTCGGGAAAAAGGTGAGCAGAAAAGAAGACAGAAATGGGAGGCTCGGCTGAACAGCAGAGGCAGGTTTATGTTGGGATAAACCTGAGAGGACTCTAGTCAGAGGGAGAGACCAGAGTGCTGCCTCTAACAGGCTTGGGATTTATGGGGTTGTGCAGGGTGTTTCGGGAGGTGGTCTTCGGGGCAGGTGTGTGGGAGGTCACGGTCAATGCGGTGTGTTGGGGGGGTTTCATCTTTCAGCTCTGGACGGTTGGTGCATCGCTTACTGGACACTGACAGTGGGCTGCTTCACTTAAGAGAAATGAAAAATGACTGTGGGGAAACAAGGCAAGGTAAGGTGACATCAGAAATGGCAAAGTAGGGGGAACAGCGGGTGAGCCTTGAGAGGCTGCCTGGTTTTAGGATGACCTTACTCTTGCTAAACAGAGGGGACCCCGGTGCAGCTGCCCTAAAGGAGGCCGGGCCTGTAGACTCGGGAGCACTTGGTGGGTGAAGCACTCCCGCAGTCATGGACGCCCTCCCTTCCCAGTCACCACCCCACACGCATGCACTATCCTTGCCTTTCAGGGTGTTCGTGTCCTCCCTAATGTTCTCCCCGCATCCTGAAATTCACAGGGAGAAATCGGATGTGAAAAAATCACCTGAGCATCCCGGACACAGACACACCTGGAGAGGGTTCCAAGCTAGTGGTAAATGGCGAGCTTCAGTTAAAGATCCGCCCCAGATCACAAAAGCCCACCCTTTCCTCTCTGTATCTGGGTCTGATTGGACAGCACTCAAGCGGTGCCTCCACTGGACAGCGATTGAAATCTTGAGTGACATCAGATTGCACCAACCAATAGCTGAAAGATGTCACAATGTCAAACTCTCTGCTGCAGCTTCCTGAGAGGACCAACCTTCAAAACTGAACAGTTGTACGACCTCGTATTGATGATAGCAGGTTATGAATTATAGTAGGAGACTAGTGTATGCTATGAGCTGAATTGTGTTCCTCAGGAAAAAAAAATCATGTTGATTTTAAAACACACAGTGTTATCGACTAAGTGAAAATGTCTTCCGAGGGCAATATTTTGAGATTAAGGGACACTTTAATTGCTCTTTTTTTCTAGTTGTTGGGCTAATGCCCAGTCGTTGCTGTGCCCGAAATTCCAGAAGTGGCTCAGAAACCTCGCAAACCACTCCGCTGTAGGACTGCACTGACTGGGCCAACCTTCCTTGTGCTAATTTGCTACAGGACACCATCTCTATGCCACCAGTCTGACGTGTCACAATCATTACCATCGCCAACTTTATGACATAAGCTAAGCATCCAGAGGCCTTCCTGTCGCCATCTTGCTTCCAGACCAGCAATCCCAGAGACTCTGTGAGATCCCACCTCCAAAATGATCACATCATCCTGATCTGGTGATGTGCCTCAAGGAGTAGAGTGACTGTTTTGCAAGAACAATGCCATGCTTTCAAACCAGAGTTCCTGCGAACTCCGGCTTTTCTTCCACAATAAGAAATTGTAGGATTACCTGTTTAAGATGACATGGGTATAGCAAGAATGGAGCCCTGGTATACTACTGGGGAGAATAAATTGTAACAGCCATGTCCGAAAACAAACAGATGATGTTTTATAAAACTAAAGTTTGAACTTCAAGATGATCCCCAAACCACAATTATAGGTATGCATCCAAAGAAAAAATTTCAGGATGAGAAAGACAGCTGCACACCGATGTTAAATTTAGCAGTGATACTCATGGCAGGTAAGAAGCAGAAACAACATGCCTTTGACGTGAGTGGATAGCCCAAGATTCCTCCATCTGCTCTTGGAGGCTTAAAACCCATGCCTCAGACAATTCTACAGGAGAGGTTCCAGGGGCTGCTATTCATTAGAAATGCCAAGAGATCCAAACACAGGGCAGCTGTGGGCACCTGATGACAGTTGTGAAGTCCTGGGTCAGAAACGTCTCCAAATACATCCAGGCAAAGAGTTCATGAAACCCCATCTTGGAAATTCCCAACTAAAGTAGGGCTGGAGGTTCATAGCAACAATGAGACCTTAATTCAAACCAAATAACACAAAATTTAAAAAGAAATAAGAGGTAAACATGTAAGTGTGGGGAAAATTCTAAAGCCAAGCCTCACAGTAGGTGTTATATGTCCAATATAAGATATAGAATTAGCACCGCCTAAGTTTCGTACTGTGTCACATGCCTGTGTTGTTGCATATGTGGACATTTTTTGAAAAGGAACAATTGTCAATTTAGGATAAAATAAAAATGGACATAAGCACATAAATAACTAGATTACATACCTCACATGTATAGAGAAAACTCCCCACAAGTTTAAGTTTTCCCCCAAATCAATCTAAATGTCAACATATTTAATTTTTAACAAAAAACTACACTTAAGTTTTAAACTCATCTGAATGTGTGTGTGTGTGTGTGTGAAATTAGTGTATGTATGTGTAAGAAATGTGTGTGTATGAACCTTCTCAGTTGTAAGAAGTCATAGCAATCATTAACTGACACTGATGTACATTATCCAAGTAATAATATGAAAATAATAAAAACCAAGGAATCACAATACAAACAATATTCAGAGAAGGACATATGTGAATATTGTTATTCACAATAGGAATGTATGTTTCCGATTGTTACCCAGATGAAAAATAACATTGTGTCCTGCCAAGTTCAGACAGCATGCATGAGGACCTCAGTATGGGGGCAGTAGCATTTGTATGTGCAGAGACATTTAGGAAGCACACACCCTTTCTTTGGCTTTTGTCACAGGCCACTAGTGCCATTTTTTTCAGGGGTACTGGAGTTTTAACTCAGGACCTTGTCCTTGAGTCTCTCTAAAAACCATTTTTTGTGATGTTTTTTTCCAGTTACGGTCTCACAAATAATTTGCCTGAGCTAGCTTCAAACTGTAATCCTCCTGATTTCTGCCTCCTGAGAAGCTATCAGGTGTGAGCCACCAGCTCTCAGCATCCATTGACTACTTGAAAGCCTGATTATAACAACATAGCCATGTGGATGTCATGTAAGAAAAAGCACACTATGTGCCATTGGTACACAGATGTCAGAATGGCTATTATTATAAAGTTGAGTGGCCAGGAACTGATGGCACACCCTGTCATCCTAGGGATGTGAAAGGCTGAGCTCGGATATCTACAGGATTAAGTGTTCAGACCAACCCTTCAAGAGTCTGGGAGACCCCACCTCCACAATAACCACACAACTGTGGACTGGTGGTGTGTCTCAAAGGGTAGAATGCCTGATTTGCAAGCTTGAAATGCTGAGTTCAAACCACAGTCCTCCTACAAAAAGAGAACCACAATATAAGATCAACAAAAACAAAAAGCCATCAATTGAGTCTTCTCTGTCTTCCTTTCCTGTGAAATGCACACAAAAGGTAAATACTAAGCACCCTTTGAAAAAGGAAAAAGGATGCAATACCATCTTTTAGACATAAGCAATACATAGTTGATAATGCTGTGGAAAGGGGAAGTCAGTTTTAGGGAAAGTGGACTGGATGGAGGATATTTGGGATTTATTGTTAGCGTAGGTGGACTGGGGGTGTTGGTGTTTAGATTTAAGACTACTTTCCACATATTTAGTTAGCTGTGGGCGAAATGGGTGGGCCCATCTTGACGATGGCAGCTTGGGTGTACGTGAACCAATTATCCTACCATCTCCATACACCAGCACATCTCCATGTAATCTAGAACTAGGGAGAGCATTAGGCACGTGATCTTTACTGACATCTTGATCCCGGTGCAAGAAGGCACTGAAGGTGGCCCCACCCCAATCCCCACAGCTAGAGGCAACCCATCGTGCAGGTGTCCTATAGGAGAATTCACAAACAAAGAGGGGAGATGCAAATCGTAGGTCACGACCTGCCTCCCTTGCCGTTCAGGTCGCCGACTTGCTACTCTGTCCTTGGTTTTAGGGTGGCCCGGTGTCCTCCTTGTAATCTGTTTGACTCTGAGTATACATAGGGCAACAGCAGTTGTCGGAAAGCCACCTAAACCTCCTCAATAGAGGAGACAACCTGGAGATCATTCCAAGAGGATCTCTGACAAGAAGCTTCAGTTAAAGACCAGCCTAACATGATTCAAGCTCACCCCTTTCCTTCTCTATATGCACCTGATTGTGAAGTCCTTATTCCATGCCTCTAATTGAACAGGTCTTGAGATCCTGAGTGACATTAGAGAAACGCCACAATGACAAATGGTATGCTGCAGATTTGGGAGAGAGGACCTAGTTCATCATAGAACAGGTGTACTAACCTCATAGTGAAGATGACATTATAATGTGAATATTCCAGGATGCTAATATATGAGCCTGTGTCCCCCTGAAAAATTCACATAAAAATTTTAACACACAGTGTTAGTGGCTACATGAATCAGATGTCAAAGGACAAATACTACTGGATTAAGGCACCTTTAATTGTTCCTTTCTTTTTTGACTGCACATCATAGAATGGTTTCCAATGCCCAGTCAATGCTGTGTCCAAAAGTGCTGAATTCACACATGTGCCTCCAAAAGCAGCAGAAACCAGTGTTTGCTGTTCAGCTGCAAACCCTCACTCCTTGTGAGAAACCTCTCTGGTAATACCGTTGATCTGCAATTCTTCAATAATTTCTGGAAGAGCAGTGCATCTGATTGGTCCATGGGGTACTTGGGACAGGTAAGGAAGAGCTGTAGCAACATACAGATTCATTCTGCATAGTGTTCCATGAAAATCAACATAAAGTCTGAGATTCTCAATTCCAGCAAGTTTAACAATGGTAGTAAAGGCAGGCATATTCTCTTGGAATCTGTACTGTGGGTCATGCAATTGGTCAAGCCCATGGACAGATCTGAGAGGTCCCCATATTGGAATGTGGATCTTAGTCCCACCTTGGAACTCTTTAATTTCTGTTGGGGTTAGGTATGTTTCAGATTGGGTGCTACTATTTATCTTTGCTGAGTTCAAACTGCAATCCTGATCTCAGCCTCTGCAGTAGGGACGATTACAGGTGTGAGTCACAAGTGCCTGACCTCTTCAGATTCTTAATGATCTGGAAAGGAGCCAAGGTCAATGTGATGAGAAGGTATTTAAAAGGAAGGGTAGTGTCAGTACTGTAATGTTTACTGTTTTATGAATACAACTTTAAGACAAGAATTAAAGCCAGGAGTATGGCATGACTGACAATCCAGAGGGGTTGTCCTATTCTGCTGTTGTCCTTATTAATAATTCATCTCTTCATCTCAGTGACTATGGGCAAATACATGAATGCAGAGAGAAAGAGTTTGATGACCAAGTCAGAGAATGAGTGTTTCCAGACCTGAATCATGTGGACTTCTCATTAATTGAATAAGATATCCTGTTTTGTCTCATTCTTCCTGCTCTTCTAGCTCAGTGTTTTAGGTACAGTGACCATTAAAGATGTGACTTTGAACCTCACCCAGTAGAGCTTTTAGTGTGTAAGTTTTTGGTTATTTCTTAAATATTAATAGAAATCCAATTCTTTCAATAAATGCCCCCCCACTCTTGGTCCTTGGATGGGAGATTTCAGCAGCCCTTCAGATCTTCATACTGGTTTGACAGCTTTCTGTCCTGAGAATCTCAGACAACACACCTCAGGATCTCAATATGCAACCAACAGACACAGCTACAATGATTAATACCTGGCAACCAATGAACTATTGGTTCCATGTCTTCATGGGAAGGGTTTCAGACAGCTCATGGAATCATATTAATATGTCATGGATAGAGCCAACACAAAAATCACTGGATGTCTGGGTGGAGGGCAGGGTGCTGGCTCAAGTGGTAGAGCATTTGCCTAAAGTATGAGTTTACGTTCCAACCAAACTACTATGCAAAGATATCATAAACTCTGTAGAACTGAGTGTGAGTGACCAAACAAAGTAAAGACTTTGACCAAAGCTGATATGGAGGCAGGGTCCTGACATCACCACACTCAGAAAGCTGAGCAGGAGGATCAATAGTCTCAGGTACCTGAGTTACATGGTTTGTTTTGTGATACCCTGGGTTTCAAAGCAAGATCCTTTCTCAAAACCCAAAGAAGAATGCCAGTGGTGTATCAGGCCCATCATCCTCTCTACTGAGAAGCCAGAGTTCAGGATGATCATGGTTGAAGGGCAGTCCAGGGAAATAGTTCAGGAAACCCCATCTTGGAAGTACCCAACACCAAACAGGACTGGAGGTGTGGATCACCAGGTAGCAACATGCTAGCAAGCATGAGGTCCTTAGTTCAAACTCAAGTACCATCAAAATAAATAAATCAGAAGCAAATATGAAAATGTGGGCATCTTCTAGAGCCTAGCCTCACTCTAGGTTTTAATGACAGCAAATGATATTAGCACCAACTCAGTTTCACATAATATCATATGCATATGTTGTTTCACATATGGATGTGTTTTGAAACAGAAAATTTGAGAATATAGGATAAAATATAAATGGAAAAAGGCACATGAAAATCTGGTTACATACTGCAGTGTGTATATAAAACTCATCACAAGCTTTAGTTTTTCCCCAAAAATCAATATAAATGTCAACATACATAATTTTTAATAAAGGAAATTAAAGCAAATTATAAACTCATCTGCATGTGTGTATATGAAATTATCCTAGATCCTTCTCAATGGTAAGAATAGGAGTAGTCATCATTACCTGATACTAATGTGCATATTTGGGTATAATACTGAAGTTACAAACACCGAGGAAACACAATACATACAATTTACATAGAAGAAGATATGTGAATGTAAGTTTCCTATTGTTAGCCATGGAAAAAATAAAATTAAATATCTCCTACAATCTCAGACAAGAAACAAGAGGACCTCACTATGGGGGCAGAAGCATTTATATGTGCAAAGACATTTAAAAAGGACAGATCCCTATAGAGGTGTTGGCTCAGTCTTCCACTGACTACTTTTTTGTGGTACTGGGGTTTGAACAGACACATGGGAGCTGTGTGCACCTGAAGAAAGTTAGTTTGGAAGCCCTGGGCCAGCACTGAACTGAAAAATGATCCAGTGCCAGTGCCAAGGCAACACAAAAAGAGAAGGAATTTTTTTAAAAACACAAAACAAACAGGGGTCAAGAGACTGTTCTCTAGCTTCGTCTAATGTGAAATGTGCACAAACAGAAAAATATTAAATATCCTTTGAATGGGATAAAGGATGCAATACTGTCTGTTAGAACTGTGCCATGAGCAACAAATAGCTGATAATTCTGTGGAAAGGAGAAGTCAGTGCTGTGGAACGTGGGCTGGGAGGATGATCTTTAGGGACTTACGGTTAGAGGAAAGAGGTGCTGTACTAGGGAGTGGTGGTGTTTGCATTTGAGACTGCTTTCCTCATGTTTTGAAAGTTGGGGAGAAACAGTTGGGCCCAACAGGATGGAGGCAGTGGGAGCCATGTATGTGCCACAGATCCTACCAGGTGTGCCTGATTGGGCAGTCCTCATGTCATGATTAATTGGACAGGACTTGCTGCCCTGAGTGACATTAGATTATACCAATCCGTAGATGCATAGCTGAGAGAGGTATGAATGATTAGTCCTATGATGCAGCGTTGGGAGGGAGGACCTACCTTCATCATAGAACAGGTGTACTAACCTCGTACTGAAGAGGTAGAGGATTATGAACTATCGCAGAAGTCTAGTACATGTTATGAGCTGAAGTGTGTTCCCATCAAAAATTCACGTCAATATTTTAGCACAGTGTTTTGGGCTACATGAAACAAATATCAAAGGAGCAATAATGCTGGATTAAGGTTCCTTTTACTTGTCCTTCTCTTTGTTGGCTGCATGTAAAAGAGTTGATGTCGGACTCATTCCCAAGCAGACATGCGGCCAAACGTACAGGATTCACACAAGTGCCTCCAAAAGCAGCACAAACCACACTGCTTGCTGCCCAGCTGCAGGAACTGCCCCAATGTTCCTGTTCCTATCCTGCTACAGGTCCTCATATATAGGCAGAAAGTCTAAAATGACCTCACTGTAGGTCACATAATTTCCTCTGTAACATGCTAGGAATATTTGAATAACATAAAATATCTCTATCGTTGAAAGTCTGCACTCATAAGAAATTATATTTCCTACTGGAAATTTTGATTCTCTCTTGGATTGTGAACATTACTGAGGTTACAGCTGCTGATGTGTTCTGTGAGATGCCACCCAGTCACTAAATGTGTGAAATAGTTTCATATTATTTTGGTGTAACCATGGTTCCACTTTTTGATAAAGATCACTCTGTCAGACTTATAAGGCTGGTGTAAGTTCTTGCATCTGACTGGTACCTAGGGGACTAGGGACGGGTAAGTAAAACAATAACAGCAGTAGAAACAAGTATATTCTTTTGGATTAGTGAAAATCAATGTGAGATTTGTCATTTTGCATTTATTCAGGTTGCCAGTGGATTGTAAAGGAAGGCAGATTTTCTTGGAACATGGATTGTGGTTCATTCAAGTTGTCAAGCCCAAGGACAGAGCACAGAGCAGATCCAATATTTGAACCTGGATCTCAGCTCAACTCTGATGGAGACCTGTGGAAACAATTCTGCACCCATTGTCATCCACAGAGGCACAGATCCTTGGCTTTGTGTTCCTGCTATTCATTCAAGGACACCACTTTATCAAATGTCTCCATGCTGATCTGTATACAGCTCTGTAAAAGAGTGCTCCTCAGTCAGATCTGATGAACCCTGCTGGTTTGTCCCCATAAGTTCATGGCCATGACAAATTCTTCTATCAAGGTCAGATCCATAGGAGCATATACTTACATCTCCAATCAGAGAGGAAGACAAGTTATAGCCTGAGGTCTCTGGATCAACATCTGTATAGAAAAAAATGGTAACCAATACCTACTGGAAAAATTTTGTGTTAGGATGGCAAAAGGAGTTTTTCCTTACTGTTAACAGTACAGCAGCCTGTTTCATGACTTCTCACTATAATCATACAGAATGACCTCATGTGGTAATTTGGGACAATTGTATGTTTTTCAGCAGGTAGTGCATTGGAGACTTACTGATCACTCATTTCCTGAGATTTTTGGGGAATCATGTAGCACCCTCTTTCCAAGATATAACAGTATTTCAAAATCTGAACAAAAGCAGGAATCTAACAAATATTATATTGTTTACATAAAATATCAAGGCAGAGTGAGCTACTCCTGGCCACTAGTGTGGTGGGATGGCTTCACATATTTACTATGTTTTCAGAGGAGCAATGATCAAATGTTGTGAGCCCCAGTTTGAAAGGAGAAATATTGTCAGTATTGCAATGTTTACTGTTGTTTGGGTATAGCTTTAAGCCACTTACTGGAAACAGAAATAAGAGGTGACCTCAGCACATGACACAAAACCCATAGGGTACTCCTACACTGCTATTGCAATTACCAGTAATTCATTTATTACTCCAGAAGTACTGTGGGGAAGGACGTGAATGTATAGAGAAAGTGTCTGATAACCAAGTCATAGAATGAATGTTGGAGATCAGAATCATGGGAATTCCACATGAATTGCACAATCTATCCTGTGCTGTTACCCTTGCTGCTCTATATGCTATGCATGGCATTCTCGAGTTAGTGAACATTCTTATTTACTAATAGAAATTCAATACTTTCCATAAATGTCCACCACCACTAGACATATCTGTAGGGATCAATATACTACAAAAGAAGAACTATGTGCTCCATGTCTTTCTGGGAACATTTCCAGGCATGACATGGAATCATGCTCGTGAGTCATGGAGAAATCCGTGGATATCTGTATTGAGGGCTTGGGGGTTGGATTCGTGTGGTAAGGTAGTTGCCTAGCAAGTGTGAACAGAAGTTCAATGTCCAGTACCACACATACACATCAGAAACTGTGTAGAACTGAGTGCCACACACAAAATGAGTTGAAGATTTAGACCAAAACTTGTATGGAAGTGGGGGTCTGTCATCATAGCACTCAGGAATCTGAGTTTCAGGTACCTGAGTTACATGGTGTGTTTAGTGATAGCCTGGACTACATAGCAAGGCTGTCACAAAAAACCAAGAAGCAGTGCAATGGAGCTTCATACTACATGAAATAATCAAGCTACTCATGAGACAGAGATCAGATAGATCATGGTTGCATGCCTTCTAGGTAAAGAGTTCACCAGTCCTTATTTTGGAAACACAAAACAGAAAAAAGGGCTTGCTGAGTGGCTGAAGTGGTAGAGTGCCTGTCTAGCAAGTGAGAAGCTCTGAGTTCAAACTCCAGTACAACAAAAAAGAAAAGATAAACAAGAAAGTGTGTGGTACATTCAAGATTCCAGCCTCCCTCTAGGTTTTATATATCCAGGACAAGAAATAGTATTAAGCACCACCTAAGTATCATATCCTTATCACATGTATCTGTTATTTCACAGGTATACATGTTTTATAAGGAAAAATTGTGAATTTAGGATAAAACATATCATTACTATATAGTAATGTATATTATTATTGGTAATAGTAAAATAATGTACACCAAGGTATCACAATGCAAACAATATTCACACATGAATGTATGTGCATATAAATTTCACATGTAAAATAATTCCATGTGAATAGACTAATCTAAACAAAAGGCAGGTGATATAGCTGAGGCATAGCACAGTGGCAATTGTCTATTTCCAGAATATTGAAAGCCCTCAGTTTGATAACTACAACCTTTAAAACCAGGTTTTGACTAGCCCTCTACCTACATATAAGCTAAATAAACATCTCTTCCTTTCCGTCACTCTCAAAGTCATCAATGATTTCCATACACTGGGCAGATGTAAAAACATCCACATCAAATGAGCATGGAAATTGAACACATGTGGGCATGAATCCTGCCCTAAGCAATGAACCCAAAAATGAATCCCAAACACACAGCATCACTCTGATGTGAAAAAACTGGGAACATAAATGTGTCACCCCGAATTGAATGTACTGTATGGATGGATAATTCTCCTAGCATGGCAAAAGACAGCACTTTTCCTACACTGGTCCACTGACAGCAGAAAAAATTGGTGGTGTGACATGTCCCTCCAAGGGCTTCAGTCCCTAATATCAGGAATTAAATGCTTAAGCCCAATTTGCCAGTGTAAGACCTTTCTAGCATAGTTTGTTAACTGTCAGTTGTTTCAAAAGTTGATCAAAACAGCTGACAGATGAACTTGTATCGAACCAGATGTATGAAGTTGATAGGACAAAAAATAAAACCAAAAAATCCATAACAGTCTTTCCCCCTAACAAGTAGACTTATATCACCCTGACCAGGAGCTCAACACTTCCCAGGACTTCCACTAGCTCACCTCACTGACAACTCCATGTCCACCATTTCCTCATGGAAAGAGTTTGTCAGTGCTTTAGGTGTCGCAGTTGAAGCACATTCCATTTCAGGGATGAATCCTAATCCTTGAAACTCTGAGAGAAAAACAGAGTTGAGCACATGCTAATTGCCCTGGAGTGAAGAAATACAAATGGTTTTATTTGTTTGTTTTGAGTTATTGTTGCACTGAAGGGACAATGTGACATTTACAAAAGATCTTACACGATATCATAATTGAATTCACCCCCTCCACCATTCTACTTTATCCACCCTGCCTCTTTTTGTTATGATGGTTTCAAATGGGCACACTGGCATGCGTGTGGGCAGAGAAGGTTTAAGAAGCATGGATACCAGTTATTTCTTTAATATCTTTATGGTAGAGTTTCCCAGTGGCTACTTGACAGCCTGGGTTCTAATAACTTTGTCACAGGATGTTCTGTACCAAATCGAAAACCACCTGCAACCTGAGAACACCTGTCACAATGGTAATTAACAAGATGTTGAGGTGATTGGCACTTGAGCCAAACTTTGTAATCCTAGGCACTTGGGAGATTAAGATCAGGAGGATTGAGATTGAGACCAGCCCATCTAAATAGTTTGGGAGAAGCCTCTTTCAAAATAACCCTAGCACATGGATGGTACTGTGTATCAAGTGGTAGAGGACTTTCTTTGAAAAAATGAAACCCTGGGTCCTAGTACTCTCTCATGGCTCACTCCACCAAAAAAAGAACACGAGGATAACTTGTGTTTGAGAGGACTTGTATATAGCAAAATGGTGCCCTGGTAAACTGTTAGAGAGAATAAATTTTCATACAACCATTTTCTTAAAGAGCTTGAAGATTCTTAAAAAACTGAACATTGAACTGCCAGATGACCCAAGTCACAATTCTGCTTATGAATCTGATCCAGCGGATACCAGAAGGTCCAAGATGGCTGCACTCTGATGTTCATTGTAGCACTTTTGACAGTAGCTAAGATATGGAAAAGGCACTTGCCTTTTATGTGAGTGTATAGTCAGATGTTCCTCCTAGTTGCTCTGGCAGGCTGCAAACCTACAGATCAGGCTCCTCTACAGAGCTCCCAGTGGCTGCTATTCATTAGAAAGGCCAAGGGACCAGACACAGGCAAGTTTTAATATACTTTATAAGGCTCTAATATTCAAGCAATAAGCATCAAGAATCACTATACATACAATGTTCATTGGAGAATTAGGTGGAAGTAAGTTTCATATTGTCAAACATGTAACAAATAACATTAAATGTGAATAGACTAAATAACCCAAAAAAGGCAGATGTTGTGACTGAGGACATAGCACTGTGGTAAGAGTGCATAGCCAGAACTTTCAAAATCCTGTGCTCAACTCCCAGCAGTTACAGCACTGATAGAAAATCCTGGCTATCACTGCACCTCTACACCACAGCTAAATAAAATCTACTTCCCCTCAAATCACTCTCAAAGCCATAAATGAGTTGATAGACTTCTACACATGGGGAGGAGAGAAAACATCCACATCAAATGAGCATTGAATGATGTTAAACATGTGGGCAATGTGCCCAATAAAAATGCCAAACCCACAGGATCATTCTAAAGTGAGAAAGACTGGACCATAGTTCATCCTGGCTCAAAAGCCTTCTCTGTGTAAATTACTCAGTTAGCACAAGGAGAAAACAGCACTATGCATACATGAGTCTCCCCAGACCACAGAACAAAGTGGTGGTGTTACATGTTCATACATATGTTCTTCCCTTGTCTGAGGGCAGAAAAGGAATTAAAATTTAATTTTCTCTTAAAAGAGATTTCCACTATAGCTTGCTCATTGCTGAGCTGTTATCTGAGATTTGTAGGGAGTTGATAAGGCAAAAAACAAGCAAAACAACAACAAAAACTCCCAACAATCCTCCTTACCTCCAATCTGTAGACTTCTGCCCTCCTGAACAGTAGTTCAGTGCTTCCTAGGGCCTCCCCCAGCTCACCCCTCTGATGACTCAAGGTCCACCAGTTCCACTTGGAATGAGAATTTTTTTTTTACAAAATACAAAATTTTATTTTGTTTATGGTGTTTGCAAAACCAATTTTTTTATTATTCATTTACTCACATGTGCACACATTGTTCATTCCTCCTCCCTGACCCCTCCCCCACCCTCTCCTTCCTTCCCCCCTCAGTTCCAGGCAGGTTCTTTTCTGCCTTTATCGTGCATTTTGTTGAACAAAAGAGACAACCATAATAAGGAGGACAAGGTGTTTTTGTTAGTTGAGTTAAGGATAGCTATCCAGAAATATTCCTAGCATTGCTTTCATGTACACGTGTTATGATCCATGTTGGTTCATCTCTAACTGATCTTTACCCTGGTTACTAATCCCCTTCTCATGATAACCTCTGTAGCTTTAAGGTTTCTGTAGTAGCTCCTCTGGAGTGGGGACATCAAACACTTTCATGTTTTGGGTTTTCTATCTATTTCTGTATCACCCATATGTGCTCTCCCCTTGTCACATGATCCCAGTCCATAGTCTGTTCCATAGTCTTCATGTCTGTTTTTATGCAAGTGTCATGCTGTTTTTACTGTTATTGCTTTGTAATATAATTTGAAGTTGGGTATTGTGATACCTCCAGCATTGCTTTTTTTGCTGAGTATTGCCTTGGATATTTGAGGTCTCTTGTGTTTCCAAATGAACATTAGAGTAGATTTTTCAGTCTCTGTGATGAAAGTCCTTGGGATTTTGATGGGAATTGCATTAAACATGTAGACTGCTTTCAGTAGTATAGCCATTTTTACTATGTAGATTGTACAGATCCATGAGCACAGGAAATCATTCCATCTTCTGTAGTCTTCCTTGATATCTTTCTTCAGCAGTTTGTAATTTTCCTTGTAGAAGTCATTCACATTTTTTGTTAATTTCACACCTAGGTATTTGATTTTTTTTGAGGCTATTGTGAGTGGAATTGGTTCCATATATTCCTTCTCAGTTTGTTCGTAGTTGGTATATAGAAAAGCTAATGATTTTTGCAGTGGGTATTTCAACTGTAACACATGCCACTGCAGGAAATGCTTTTTCTCCAAACTCTACCAGTAATACAGCATGGGTAAGTGCTAATTTCCTGGGATTGGAGAAAAACAAAAACAAATGATTTTAAAAGTGTACACTAGCATTTGTAAGGGCAGAGAGTTTTTGCAAAACTGAAATGCCTGTATATTCCCTTTATAGGATTATAGTACAAAACAGCAATGACTACTTGATGGTTCTAACAAATTTGCCTTAGGGATGTTCTGTACCAAAAAGACAACTACCTGCAGCATGAGTACAGCTATCACAGTGGGTATTATCATTATTTTTAAAATTAATTTTTATTGTTTTCTTTTTTATTTTGTTCTGGGATAACATTGTGAGGTTTATAAAAGTCCTTATATTATGTTAAACATATCATACTTGAAGTCACCCCCTCCATTATTCTCATTTACCCTGCTCCCCTCAATTCCTGGATTAGTTTACAGGTTTCATTTCTCCATTTACATAAATGTGTGCACAGTATTTGTACCATATTCATCATCCTACAAACTTTCCCCTCTCCTCCCCCTTCCCACTACTACCAACACTCCAGGGAGGACCTGTTCTCCTATTCTCTGATTTTGTAAAAGAAAAAAAATGACATTTTGTTTGCCTAAGGAAACAGTGAGTAGTCTTGTGATATTTGTATATATATATATATATATATGTATATATATGTATATGTATATTATATATATATACCTGTATTGGTTAATCTCTTCTACACAATGGCTATTATTCAGAGGTTGAGAGGTTGGAGCTGGAGGCACACCAGTGTAATCCACCTAACTGCTACTCAGTAGTAGAGATCAGGATGATCATGGTTGGATGGCAGTCCAGGCAAATAGTTCAGGAGGCCACATCTCAGAAATAACCAACACAAGACAAGGCTGGCAGAGTTCATCAAGATGTTGAGTGCCTATCTAGCAAGTATGAATACTTGAGTTCATACCCAGCACAACCAAAATGATAAGAAAAATGAAGAGGCAAAGAAGAAAGTGTGGGGCCCCTTGAGAGCACAGATTCACACATAGTTGTACATACATACGATTAGGTAAATAATATTAGGACCATGTAGGTATCACATAGGTGTTACATGGACGTGTTGCTTCACATGTGGACATGTGTGTAAGGGGGAAATTGTGAATTTAGCAGTAAATAAAAATGGACAATGTCACATAAAATGACTGAGCTACATACCTCACATGTGTAGATAAAACTCATAACAAGCATAAGTTTTTTCCCCAAAATCAATACAAATGTCAAAATACATGATTTTGAATAAAGAAATTAAAAGCAAAGTCTAAACTCATCTGAATGTATGTGCATATCTGAAATTAGCCACAAAACTGCTCAATTGTAAGAATAGGTGGAACTATCATTGCCTGACACTAATGTACATAATTAAGGTATGATATTGAAATAAAAAACACCAAAGAACCACAATACACACAATATGCATGACAGAAGATAAGTGGACGTAAGTTCCCTATTGTTAGTCACATAAAAATGACTTTAAAGTGGCCCTGCCAATATCAGACCACACTCATGAGGACCTCAATATGGTCACAATAACATGCCCTAACATGTGGATGTGTGGGGACTATTAAGAAGCACAGATCCCTTAAGAGGTTTATGGCACAGTCCTCCACAGATGACTCTATTTTTCTTGCTCTACAGGGGTTTATACTCAGGACTTCCCCCTTGAGTCACTGCAACACCCCTATTTTATGATGGGATTTTTCAAGATTGCATCTCAAAAACTATATGGCCCAGCTGGCTTCAAATTATGATTTCCTGATCTCTGCCTCTGCAAGGATTACAGGCATGAGCCAAGAGCACCTGACCTCCAGTGACTACTTGAAAGCCTGAATTTTAATGGATTTGCCTTCTGGGTGTACTGCAGAGCACCTGAGTCTGAACAGAGGGATCAGAATGGCTATTATTAAGAAGATGAGAAGGAACTTGCCAGTGGCACACTCCTGAAATGCTAGTTACTTGAAAGGTTGATATGTGACATCTGGAGGATTAATGTTTCAAACCACCACTACAGCATATTCTGGGAAAATTCACCTCGAAAACAATGACAGCAGTGTGGACAAAAGTTATTGCTTAAAGGGGAGAAGGCCAGCATTGCAAGAATGAAGGCCTGTGGTCCAACCACACTCTTCCTACTAATTCCTGCTTTCCTTCCAAAATAAGAGGTCAAAGGGTAAGATGTGTTTGAGAGGACATGGTCATAGCAAGAATGGAGCCCTGGTAAACACTTGGTGAGAATAAACATTAATACAACAGTTTTGGAAAATGACCTGAATGTCCTCCAAAAAACTAAACATTGAATGGTCAGGTGATCCTAACAGCACAATTCTAGGTATTCATCCTAATAATGGATATCAGAATGTGCAAGATGGCAGCACAGTGATGTTAAGGATAGCACTACTCACAGCAAGAAACAGAAGCAAGTAAAGTGACTTTGACAGGAGTGTATAGACTGAGATTTCTCCCAGATGCTTTGAGAGGTTCCAAACCAGTACCTCAGTCTGCTCCTCAGGACAGGTCCTAGGGGCTTTGAGTCACTAGACAAGCCAAGGGAGCAGGCACATGGCAGGTATGGGCACCTGATAACACTCAGTTCTGTAGCTCTGGGTCAGAACTGAACTGCCAGATGACCCAAATGTTCTGATGAGGTGCCAGTGCTTAGGGGAAAAAAAGAGAAGTAAAATCACTACAAACAGAAAACAAAAAGGGTGAAGAGATTCTTCTCTGCCTTCCTCTCATATGGAATGTGCACAGTCAAATATTAAGCACCCATTGAAAAAGGAAAACTGATGAACTACTGTCTGTTAGAAATGTCACATGAACAACAAGTAGTTGCTAATGCTGTGGAAAGGGGAAGCAGGTATTGGGGAATTCGGGCTGGGATGAGGATACTTGGGGATTTATGGTTAGAGGAGAGAGGTGCAGGACTGGGGGTGGTGGTGTTTGGACTTAAGACTACTTGCCAAAGTTTTTGGAAACCGGTGGGCCCAACAGGAAGAAGGCAGCCTGGGATGTTCATGAACCTGTGATCCTATCGGACACCTCCACGTCACCTACACCTAAGAAAGCGTTAAGCACACACCCTATCCTGACAGCCCCTCTGACAGCCAGAAGACACCAAAGGTCACCCCTCAACCCTCAAAACTAGAGGCGATCACCAGTCCAGCTGCCCTAGAAGAGGACTCATGTACACATAGTGGGGAGACATAAAGCACTGTTTACAAAAGTCCTCCCTTCTCCTCACGATGCTGAGCTGTGCACCCTATCTTTGGTTTTAGGGTGCCCAGCATCTTCCCTTTAATCTGCTTGAGTCTGAAAATGCACAGGATGACAGAGGTTGTGGCAAAGCCACCTGAACATCCTCAACAAAGGAGCTGCCAGCAGATCATCCCTATGTGGTCTCTGACAGAGAGTTTCAGTTAAAGACCCACCCAACATCATTCAAGCCCTTCCACTTCCCTCTGTATCCGGGGTGATTGGGAAATCTTCATCTCATGCCTCCAATTGGACAGTGTTTGACACTCTCAATGACATTAGATAGCACCAGTCCAATTCTGCACAGCTGAGATACATCAAAATAAGAAGTTCTCTGCTGCATATATGGGAAGGAGGACCTAATTCATTGTAGAAGAGGTGTACGAACCTGAAATTGATGATGATAATAAATTATCAATTATACCACCCATCTAGTATATGTTATGAGCTAAACTGTATTCCCCTGCCCCTCACCTGAGAAATTCACATTGGCTTCATAACACACTGTTTTAGCAGATACATGAAGCAGAGGAGAAAGGGATTAAGACTCCTTTATCTTTTCCTTTGCTGTTTTTGGCTGCCATTCAAAGATGGGTTGCTGGGGTCATGCTCAGTCAGAATGATGAGGAAAATAAATGCATACCATTAAATCACTGCCTTCCGAAGCTAATACAGCCTTTTAGGAGATGCTTAGAGATTTTTTTCTCTGCTGCAGGTATAGAACAGTATGGTTGAATGACATGAAATTTCTCTCGCATTGAGAATATGAAAATAGTTTCATATCCTGTTGTGCATAACCCTCATTCCTTGTGAAAAAACTCTCTGGAATACTGTTGATCTGCAATTCTTCAATAATTTCTGGAAGGGCAGTGCAGCTGATTGGTATATGGGGTACTTGGGACAGGTAAGTAAAAGCCGTAGCAACATACAGATTCATTATAAGTAGGGTTACATGAAAATCAATGTAAGGTCTGAGATTCTGGATGTTAGCCAGCTTGCCAGTGGGAGTAAAGGCAGGCATATTCTGTTGGAATCTGTACTTTGGGTCATGCCACTGATCCAGCCATGGGACATATATGAGTAGTCCCCATATTTGCACATGGAATTTGGTTATAATGTGATACACTTTAATATTTCCTTTGGTAGGTAAGTTTGAGGTAGGGCATTACAATTTTTACCCACTGCCTTCACACTGCAATCCTGACCTCAGCCTCTGCAGTAGCAAGGATTCCAGGTGTGAGTTGCAGGTGCCTGGCCTCTTCAAATACTTAATTACTCTGACAGGAGCCATGGTCAAGATGAGAAGGCATTTCAAAGGAAGAGAGTGTCAGTACTGTAATGTTGACTGTTTGATGAACACAGCATTAAGACAAATATTAAAGCAGTGATTGTAGCAGGACCCACAATTCAGAGGGGTGGTCCTATTCTGCTGTTGCCTGTATCAATAATTCATTTCTTCATCTCAGTGACTATGGGCAAAGACATGAATGAAGACAGAGCCTGTTGTTGCCCTTAAGGCAGAGAAACTAAAGCAGATACCTTAAAAGCAACTGAGGCCAATAGGAAAAGGGGAACAGGTACTAGAGAAAAGGATATTTCAAGAAGAATTAACCTAGAAGGTAACACCCACGCACAGGAAATCAATGTGAGTCAACACCCTGTATAGCTATCCTTATCTTAACCAGCAAAAACCCTTGTCCCTTCCGGTTATTGCTTATACTCTCTACAACAAAATTAGAAATAAGGGCAAAATAGTTTCTGCTGGGTATTGAGGGGGGGGGGAGAGGGAAGGGGCAGAGTGGGTGGTAAGGGAGGGGGTGGGGGCAGGGGGGAGAAATGAACCAAGCCTTGTATGCACATATGAATAATAAAAGAAAAAGGAAAAAAAAAGAATGAATGATTCAAGAACTGAATCATGTGTACTTACCATGAATTCAATAACAAATCCTGTTTTGTCTTCTTCTTCCTGCTCTTATGTTTGGTGTTTTAAGAGTCAGTGACTATTACAGATGTGACTTTGACCCTCACCCTGTAGAGTTTTTAGTGGGTAAGTTTGTAGTTATTTCTTAAATATTAATAAAAATTCAATTCTTTTAATAAATGCCCCTACACTTGGCCCTTGCATTGGAGATTTCAGCAGCTCTTGAGTTCATCATACTGGTTTGACAGCTTTCTGTACTGCCAATGTGACGCAACACAACTCAGGAACTCAATATGCAAACATCTGGCACATCAACAATGATAAATATCTAGAAACAAATGAACTATGGTTTCCATGTTTTTGTGGGGATATTTCTAAGCATTCTGTGGAGTGATATTAATATGCCATGAATAGAGCTCAAAAGGAAAAATCTGGATCTGGAACAAGTGATAGAGTTATTGCTTAATAAGTGGGAGCTGAAATTCCAACCACAATGCTATATGAAGACAGTGTATAACCAAGTGTGTGACAAAAAGTAAGTCTTTGACTGAAGCTGATGTGGAACCAGGGGACTGATATCACCACACTCAGTAAGCTGAGGTAGAAGGATCTTTAGTTTCAGGTACCTGAGCTACATGGTGTGTTTTATGATACCCTGGGTTTTGTAGCAAGCTCCTGTCACAAAAACCAAAGGAGAATGACATTGGTGTGTCAGACCTATGATCCTATCTATAGAGGAGGCAGAGTTCAGGATGATCATGGTTGAAGTGCTGTCAAGGGAAATCATTAAGGAAACCCCATCTTGAAAATACCCAACAGCAAACAGGGCTGGAGTTGTGGATCAACTGGTTGAACACCTACCTAGCAAGCATGAGGCCCTGATGTCAAACCCAAGTGTCATCACCACTATAAAAAATCAAGAAATGAATACATAAGAGGCAAATAAGAAAATGTGGAGCATGTTCTAGACCTAGCCTCACTCTAGGTATTCTCTATCCTGTATAGCAAATGGTATTAGCAACACCTCAATTTCACATAGTATCTCATGCAGGTGTTTCACATGGGGACATGTTTCAAAACAGAAAATTTGTGAATTTAGGATAAAATATAAATGGAAAAGAGGACATAAAGATCTGGGTTACATAACACAGGTGTGTAGATAAAACTCACTACCACTTTAATTTGTTCCCCAAAAATCAATCTAAATATCGACATTTATAATTTTTAATAAAGAACCTTACAGCAAATTCTAAAGTCATCTGAATGTGTATGTGTGTATGAAATTAGCCTAGATTCTTCTCAACTATAAGAATAGGAGCATCCATCATTATCTAATACTAATGTATGTTATTAAAGTAGAATGAAATAACCAACACCAAGAAATCACAATACATGCAATTTTCGCAGAAGAATGCATGTGAATGTATGTTTCCTATTATCAACTATGAGAAAAATAACATTAAATGTGTCCTGACCTTCTCAGACAACACACACAAGGACTTCAGTATAGGCACATAAGCATTTATATGTACAGAGACATTTAAGAAGGACAGATCCTTTCAGAGGTGTATGGCTCAGTCCTCCAGTGACTACTTTCTGTGTTGAACTGGGATTTGAACAGACCCAGGGCAGCTGTGGGCACCTGATGAAAGTCAACAAGGAAGCCCTGGGCCAGAACTAAACTACCAGATGACCCAAATGTTCAGATTAGGTGCCAGTGCCAAGGAGACAAAGAAGAGAAGGAAATAAAAACACACAGAGATAACAAAGAGGGCTCAAGAGATTCTTCTCTGTCTTCCTCTAAAGTGCAATGTGCACCAACAGAAAAATATTCAGCACCATTTGAAAAAGGAAAAAGGAGGCAATACTGTCTGATAGAACTGTTTCATAAGCAACAAATCATTGATAATGCTGCAGAAAGGGGAAGTCGGTGCTGTGGAATACGGGGTGGGAAGAGAATGTTTAAGGATTTATGGTTAGACCAAAGAAGCGCTGGACTGGGATGTGGTGGTGGTTGTATTTAAGACTGCTTTCCACATATTTGGTAAGTTGGGGGCAAAAGAGGTGGGCCCAACAGGAGAAAGGCAGCCTGGGGTGTGTATGAAGACAGATCCTACCATCTCCACATGCCCACTCACCTCCACGTCGTCTACAAGTAGGGAGAGCATTAGGCACGCGCCCTGTCCTGACAGCCCCTCCCACAGCCAGAAGGAGCTAAAGGTCGCTTCCCCAACCGCCAAAGCGAGAGGCGACCCAGGTCCAGTTGCCCTACAAGACTCACTGATGCATTGTGGGGAAACGCCAACCGCTTGCTACAAACTGCTGCCCTTCTCCTTCAGGACGCTGACCTGCATCCCCTATCCTTGATTTTTAGGGCACCCGGCAACTTCCATGTAATTTGCTTGAGCCTGACAATTCACAGGGCGTCAGAGGATGTGGCAGGAACCTGAACATCCTCCACAGAGAAGACAGCCTGGAGACAATTCCCAGATGTTCTCTGATAGCTAGTTTCAGTTCAAAACCTGCCCAAGATCGTTTAAGCCCGCTCCTTTGCTTCTGAGTCTGTGTCTGATTGGGCAGTCTACATGCCGTGCCTCCAATTGGCAAAATTGAACACCCTGAATGACATATGATAGTACCAATCCATAGCTGCATAGCTGAGGGCGGTAACAATGACAAGGTCTCTATTGCCTCTTCTGGAGGGTGGAAGGAACTTCATAATAGAACAGGTGTACTCACCTTATCTTGAAGACAGCGGATTAGGAATTCTAGCAAGAGGACAGTACATGTTATAAGCTGAAGTGGGAACTTTACAGAAATTCACTTGGATTTTCTTACACATAGTGTTGGTGGCTAAGTGAAACAGACGTCATAGGAGCAATTCTCCAGGTAAGTCCCCTTTAATTTTGGTTTTAGCTGTTGGTAAAAGACTGGTTGTTAGACAAACGCCCAAACAGCACTACAGACGACATCCAGCATCCCCATCAGCCCCTGCAGAAGCAGCACAAACCACAGTCCTGCCTGGCTGCACCAAGTGGCCTAACCTGCCTGGGACTAACCTCCTACAGGACGCCATCCCTAGGCTGCAAGTCTAGTGTGTCACAATAGTTACCATGGCGATCTTTCTGATGCAAGCTAACCGTCAAGAAGCCTTTCTGTCGCCATTTTGCTATTTGCTTCCTCACGCAGATCCGGACCCATTCAGTTAGAATAGTCTGAGGAAAATAATTTTGTGTATTCAATGACAGTCCTCAGTCGATCATACAGTCTTTTAGGAGATGCTTACAATTTTCAGTGCAGGAAATGTATGTGAATATTGTTGAATGGCATCAAATTTCTCTAGCTTTGAAAGCCTCCTCTGATCTAAGAAATGATATCTCAGCCAGGCACCTGTGCCTCATGCCTGTAATCATGGTTGTAATGGGGGAGCATGTTTTACCGCCCAGCCTCACTCTATATATCTTGCACAATAAATGTTATTAGCACCACTAAGTTATATAGTTACATAGGCATGTGTTGTTTCAAATGTTGACATGTTTCAAAAAAGAAAAATTGTGAGTTTAGGCTAAAAACAAAAGGGACAAAGGAACATTAAAAAACTGAGTTATATACTGCAGGTCTGTAGATAAACTCATCACAAGTCTAAGTTTTCTCTCCAAAATCAATGAAATGTCAACATACACAATTTTAATAAAGAACCTGAAAGGAAATTCTAACCTCATCTGAATGTGTGTCTGTGTGTTTGAGATGAAATTACCCTAGAAACTTGTCAATTGTAAGAATAGGAGTAGCCAACACAGCTTGACACTAATGTACATTATTAGGTATAATATTGAAGTAATAAAAAACAAGCAGCCACAATACACACAATATTCATGTAAGAATGTATGTGGGTATATATTTCCTACTGGTAAGCAGGTGAAAATGGCACAAATGTGTCCTGGCAATGTCAGACAACACACATTAGGACCTCAATATCATTGCAGTAGCATTTACATATGCAGAGACATTTAGAAAGTTTATGACATAGTCCTCTGGTGACTAATTTTTTTCCTGTGGCACTGTGGTTTGAGCTCTCCACGTTGAGTCACTCCAACAACGCTTTTTTGTGATAGGTATTTTTGAATTGTGTCTCACAAACTATTTGGTTGGGATAGCTTGATAGAATGATTTTCCAGATCTCTGCCTCCTGAGGAGCTAGGATTACAGGTGTGCGCCAACAGCACCCTGCCTCCAATAAATATTTGACAGTCTGGATTATAACAAATTTGCACTGTTGATGTAGTGTACCAAACAGCAAACCACCTGCAGTATGAACACAACATTCAGAATGGTTTAATTAAGAAGTTAAAGAGCCAGATTAGGATTATCCCTGTAAAGGCTGAGATCTGAGATCTGGAGGATTATGGTTGCAGACCAGCATTCCCAGGGTGTCTAGGAGACCTCACCTCTGAAATAACCACAGTAACCTGGACTGGTAGTTTTTCTCGAGGGGTAGAGTGCCTGCTTTGTAAGCATGAAGCCCTTGGTCAAACCACAGTCCTCCTACTAATACCTTCCATCCACAACAAGTAGCGGGAGAGTAACAAGTTTGAGAGGACATGGATATCTATATATCCATAGAGAGTGGAGTCCTGGTACACTGCTGGTGAGAATAAATGTTAATATAACTATTTCAGAAAGCAGCTTGACAGTTCTTCAAAAAACTAATCATCAAACAGTCAGATGATCCAAAAAGTACAATTCTAGGTATATATCCCAACAACAGATCTCAGGATGTCCAAGATGACTGAACTCTGATGTTCAGTATAGCACTCTGACAGCAGGTAAGAACAGAAACAAGTAATGTGACTTTGACATGAGCATATACCAAGATTCCTCACAGGTGATCTGATATGCTCAAAACCCACACCTCAGACTTCTCCTCAAGAGAAGTCCTTAGGGGATTCAAGTCACTAGAAACACCAAGGAACTAGGCACAGGGCAGCTATGGGCACCTGATGTCACTCAGTTCTGTAGCCCTGGGTCATAACTGAACTGCCAGATGACCCAAATGTTCTGATGAGTTGCCACTGCCCAAGGGACATAAAAAGAGAAGTAAAATCAACACAAACAGAAAACAGGGTCAAAGGATTCTTCTTTGGGTTCCAGTCATATGAAATGTGCACAAACAGTAAAATATTAAACACCCTTTGATAAAGGAAAAATGATGACATACTGTCTGTTAGAATAATGAGCAAGAAATAGTTCATAATGCTGTGGAAAGAGGAAGGTGGTGTTGAGGAAGGCAGGCTTGGTGGAGGATATTTAAGGATTTATGGTAACAGGAAAGAGGCCATGGACTGGGTGGTGGTGGTGTTTAAGATTGCTTTTCACATATTTGGAAATCTGGGGGCAACAGAGGCAGGCCCAACAGGAGGAAGTCAGCCTGGTGTGTGCATGAACCACAGATCCTACCATCTCCACATGGCCACTCACCTCCACATCATCTACAAGTAGGGAAAGCGTTAGGCACACGACCTGTCCTGATAGCCCCCTCCTACAGTCAGAAGGCGGTGAAGATCACCCCTCAACCACCAAACTTGAGACGACCCCAGGCCCAGCTGCCCTACAAGATGACTAACGATTACACAGTGGGGTGACGCAAACCGACGGTTACAAACTGCCTCCCTTCACTTCAGGACAGTGACCTGCATGTCCTATCCTTGGTTTTAGATTGCCTGGCATCCTCCCTATAATCTACTTGAGTCTGACCTTTCTCAGGGCAACAGAGGCTGTGACAAAGCCGCCTGAACATCCTCAACAGAGGAGAAACCTGGAGACAATTCCCAGATGTTCTCAGACAGCTAGTTTCAGTTCAAACCCTGCCCAAGATCGTTTAAGCCTGCCCCTTTCTGTATCCCTGCCTGATTGTGCAGTACTTATGCCATGACTCCAATTGGACAGGGAGTGACATTCCATCGCACCAATCCATAGCTGGGTAGCTGAGCTAGGTCACACTGACACATTCTATGCAGCAGTTTGGGAGGGAGGACCTAGCTCATCATAGAACAGGTAAATAGGGAAGTTTTGAAGATGATAGCAGAGTATGATATACAGCAGGCTCATATATGTGATGAGGTGAATTGTGTCTCCTGGAAAAATTCACATCGATTTTTTAATTCATTTATTCATTTGTGCATACATTTTGGGGCCATTTCCCACTTGCCCCCGCCCAATTCAAATCGATTTTTTAATATGGTATTAGTGGCTAAATGAAACAATTATCAAAGAAGCAATACTATGGGATTAAGACACCTTTAAAATATCCTTTACTTTTTTAGGCCGCACGTAAAAGACTGGCTGTTGGGCTAATGCTCAGCCAGCGAAACGGCCAAAACTGCAGAGTTCACACAAATGCCTCCAAAAGCAGCACAAGCTACACTCTTTGCTGCCAGGCTGAATGGACTGCCCCAACTTGCCTGGTGCTAACATGGTACATATCACCATGTATAGCCGATAGTCTAAGGTGCCACACCTGTTATTAGGGCCACATTTATGATGTAAGCTAAAGTTACAGAAGCCTTCTTTTGGCATCTTTCTCTCTTTTCTTTCACGAATACCAGGACTGATTGCATCCGTTAAAATGGTGCCTCAGACTGGACAATGGCTTCGACATATTTCCCTCAAATTCATAACTAATACAAATTCAGTTAATTGCAGGTTGGGTCCTAATCTGATTCATGTACTTTCCTACTGACTGGAAAGATAAAGTACCTCAATATTCACAGAAAAACATTAAAGACAAGGAGATCCAGAGGACAATAGACAAAACAAGGTGAATGATCTCAGGAGAAATCATTCCATCCAATAACTTGATGTTCCAGAATGATGGGAAACTAAATGTGTACTGTTAAATGACAGCCTTCAGAAGCTCATATTGCCTTTTTGGAGATACTTTGATTTTCTCTGCTGTAACTCTATGAGAATATGGTTAAATGATATGTAATTACTCTAGCATTGAAAGCCTACACTGCTATAAGAATTGACATTTCCTATTAGAAAATTGCTTCTCACTTCTGCTATGCACATGCATGAGGCCACACCTGTCAAAAATTTGTGAAATAGTTTCATATCCTTTTGGTGCAACCATCACCTCTTGTGAAAAATCTTTCCAGTAATACTGTTGATATGTAAGTTCTAGATAATTTGTGGAATGGCCATGCAGCTGATTGCTACATTGGATATTTGGGACAGGTAAGCAAAACATGTAAGTAAGTAGCATCTTGCAGATTCCATATGAGTAGTGTAAAGTGAAAATAAATGTAAGATCTGAGATTCTGGATTTGTGCAAATTGCCAGTTGGTAGTAAAGGAAGGCAGATTTTGTTGGTATCTGGACTGTGAGTCATTTAAGTGGTTAAACACAAGGGCAGAGTCCATAAGAGTCCCAGTATTGAAATGTGGGTCTTGGCCTCACACTGGTCCTCTGTAATTGCTGCCTACAGAGATGTTCTGCACCGTCTCTCATTCACACAGATGCACAGGTCATGGTTGTTGATGTGGTGTACCTGCTATTGGTCCAAGGAGACTGGGAAATCCAACAGTCCCATGCTGATCTGCATGGAGCTCTACAACAGAGTGTTCATCAGTCAGCCAGGAGGCATCAGCACCCTTGCTGGTTGTGCCCAAATGGCACAGGTGTGAGTTCTCCAGAAACCAGTCACCTCTTTCATGACTTCTCAGTATAATCATATGGGAATGTTTCAAATAGTTAGTACATTAGAGACTTGCTGATCAATCATTTCGTGTGATTTGGAGGAATCATGTATGCACACTCTTTCCAAGATGTTACAAAATTTCAAATTGTAGAAGAAAGCAGGAGTGTAACACATATTATATTATTTTTATAAACTCGAAAGTTGGAATGTGGTATTCCTGGACACTTAATGTGCTGGGATCCCTTTAAACTCTTTTTTTCAGTGATACTGGGGTTTGGAAGCAGGCCCTCATGCTTGCTCAGCAAGTGCTCTACCATTTGAGCCCTTGCACCAGATCTTTGAGGTCTTACCAACTATTTGTGTCAGTTGTCTTGGAACTGAGATCATTTTAATCTTTGCCTCTCGAGTTCCTAGGATTGCAGGTGTGAGCTACCAGTGCCTTGCCCCTTCAAATATATAATTATTCTGATAGGAGGAAGGTCAAGTGTTATAAGCAGGCATTTCAAAGAAGAGAAGTGTCAGTGCTATAATGATTACTGTGGTTTTTTTTCTCTATACTGAGGCATGAACTTAAAGTCTACAACTATTTTGACTCCACCAGTTCTTTTTATTGTGGCAGGGTTGTTGTGATAGGGTTTTGCAATGTATTTGCCTGCCATAGCTCTGAACTGGGATCCTCCAGATCTCAGCCTCCTGAAAATCTAGGATTACAGTTGTGAGTTACTAGTACCTTATTAATGCTTACTGTCTTATGAGTACAGCTTTAAGTTAGGCATTACAAAGAGATTTTCCAGGTGACATGGCATGATACAAAATCCTGAGGGGTGCTCCTATTCTCCTATTTCCCTTATCGATAACTCATTTCATAATCTCACTGACTATAGGGAAGGACGTGTGTATAGAGAGAAAAAGCCGGATAACCAAGACATACAATGAATGTTTGGAGACCAGAATCATGGGGACTTCTCATGAATTGAATGAGATACCCTCTGCTGTCTCACCCTTCCTGCACTATACATTATGCACTGTATTGTAGGTGTCAGTGACTTTAAGAATGTGATCGTGACTCTTACCCAGGATTGGTATTAGTGGGTAAATTTGTGGGATTTCTATTGGAACAGAAATCCCATTCCTTCCATTACTGTCCCCACAATTGGTTCTTGGAATGTAAATTTCAGTAGCACTTCAGATCATCATACTGGTTTGACAGGTATCCATCCTGCCAATCTCAGACAACACCCCTCAGGACCTCTATATTTAACCAAGAGATATATCCACAGTGATCAATATCCTGCAACAGAACAACTGTGTGTTCCATGTCTTTATGGGAGCATTTCCAGGAATTCCACTTTATCATATTAGTATGCCACTGATAGAGTCAAGTGAGTAATCTCTGGAGGACCATGTGGAGGGCAGGGGTGTCTGGCTTAAGTAATAGAAGACTGGCCTAGAAAGTATGAGCTCAAATTCAAACCAAAGTGTCCTCAAAAATCATGAAAATCTGTGTAGAACTGAGTGTGAGTGAAAAGGTTATGCCAAGTCTCAGAACAAAACTTATGTGGAGCCAGGGGCTGGTCATCACGGCACTTAGGAAGCTGAGGTAGGGCTATCACTAGTTTCAGGTGCCTGAGCTACAAGGACTATTCAAAATATCCTGAGAGGCATAGCAAGATTCTGTCTCAAAAAACAAAGTAGCATGGCAATGGTAGCTCATGCCTGTAATTTCAGTTACTCACAACAGTTATCATTTCAGTTATCATCAGGACAGTTATGATTGTTGGATGACAGTTCAGGCAAATAGTCAGGAGACCATATCTCAGATATACCCAAATCAAAACACGGCTGGCAGAGTTGCTTAGTGGTTAGATGCCATAAGGAAAATTTGATATACTCCAGTCTTTCAAGTATTCACTGGAGGCTGCGTGTTGGTGGCTCACACATGTAATCCTAGCTATTCAGGAGGCAGAGAGCAGAAGGATCACAGCTTGAAGCCATCCCTGGCAAATTGTTTGTGAGAACTTAACTGGAAAAATACATCACAAAAGGGTTTTAGGAGTGACTTCAGGTAGAGGTCCTGATTTAAAACTCCAGTACCTCAGGAAAAAAAGTCACTGGAGGGCTGTGCTGAAAACCTTTGAAGGATATATACTTTCTAAATATCTCTTCTCATATAAAATCTAGTGCAACCATATTGAGGTCCTCATGTGTGTTGTCTTAGAATAGCAGGACACATTTAATGTTAGGTTTCACATGGTTAACAATAGCAAACATATATTCTTATACGCTGTTCTGTGAATATTGAATGTGTTGTCATTCTTTGGAGTTGAGTGTTTCAGTACTGTAACTTAATAATGCATACTAGTCAAAGACAATTATGGGCACTACTATCCTTAAGATGGAGAAGTTTCTAGGTTAATTCATACATACAAAAACATGCACACATTCAGAGGAGTTTAAAATTTGATTTGTTTCTTTATTAAAAATTAAATATGTTGACATTTTGTTTGATGTTGGAGTGAAAACCTAAACTTGTGATGGGTTTTATCTACACATGAAATTTGTAACTCAGTTTTTGTATAACTTTTTGCTATTTTATTTTACCCTAAATTCACAATTATTCCTTTTCAAAACAAGTTCAAATATGAAACAATACATGCATGTGACAATATATGAAACTTAGGTTGTGCTAACCCTATTTGTTGTACTGGATATACAAGACCTAGTCTGAGGCTCGGATATAGAACTTGCCCTACATTTACGTGTTTACCTCACTTCTTTTTATTTATTTTGGTGGTACTAGCATTTGAATTCAGGGTCATGTCCTTGCTAAGCAGGTGCTATACTTCTTGAGCCACACCTTCATCCCCGTTTTGAGTTGGGTGCTCCCAGTCGGGTTTGGTGAAATATTTGCTGGGACTGCCCTCCACCATGGTTGTCCTGAACTCTGTCTCTTCCATAGTTAGCATTGTAGGCCTGACCCACATTTCATTCTGCTTTAGTTTTTGGTACAGAATCTTGCAATGTAGCCCAGGGTATCACAAAGCACACATGTAGCTCACTTACCTGAAACTAGTGATCCTCTTACTTCAGCTTCCTCACTGTGTTCTCCATATCAGCTTCAGACAAAATCCTCACTTTGTTTTGTCACTCACACTCAGTTCTAACAACTTTTGATGTCTTTGGATGGCACTTTGGTTTGTACTTGACCTCATACTTATTAGGAAAGTACTAAACCACTTAAGTCAAACCCTTGTTGTTCACATTGACAGGCAGTGATTTTTCAGTTGACGTCTTTCCATGGCATACTGATATGATTCCATGGCATTCCTGGAAATGTTTCCATGGGACATAGCATACATAGTTCCATTTTTGTCTAATATTAGTCTTTATAGATATGTCTGTTGGTTGCACATTTAGGTTCTGAGGTGTGTTGTCTGAGATGGAAGGACAGAAAGCTGTCAAACTGGTATGAAGACCTAAGGTCTAATCGAATCTCCATTCTAAGGTCTAAGAGTGGGGGGTACTTATGGAAAGTATCGGGTTTCTATTAGCACTTGAGAAATAGCCACATGTTTGCCTGGTAAAACACTCCTGGGTGAGGATCAAGGTCACATCCTTATAGGTCCCAGACTCCTAAAACACCATGTAAATAGAGTCAGATAGGGTGAGACAGCACAGGATCTCTTATTCAATTCATGAGAAATCCCCATGATTCTGATCCCCAAATGGGACATCCATGACTTGGTCATCAGGATCTTTTCCTCTACATTCAGGTCTTTGCCTATTGTCACTGAGATGTAGAATTGAATTATTGTTCAGGGCAACAGCAGCATAGGAGCACCTCTCTACATTGTGAGTCATGCCACTCTCCTGGCATTAATACTTCTATTAAACCTGCACTCATCAAACAGTCAATATTAGAGTACTGACACTGCTCTCCCTTTTAAATGCCTGCTCATGACAATGACCTTGACTCCTAAAAGGGTAATTAAGTATTAGAAGGAGCCAGGCACTGGACTCTTACACCTGTACTCCTTGCTACAGTGGAGACAGAGATCACAAAGTTTGCAGCTCAAAGCCAGTGGAGGAAAATAGTAAGACCCTATCAAAAAATACCTAATTACAACAGAAATTAGAGTACTAGAATGGGACCAAGTCTCACATTCTAATATAGGGACCCTTCTCGGATCTGTCTTAGGGCTTGACTCTTTGAATGACCCACAGTACAGACTCCAACAGAATCTCTGTTTCTTCACTTGCTACTGGCAACAAACACTACTCAGAAGGAATATGCATCTTCCTACTGCTCTTACTTACCTGAACCAAGTACCCCACATACCAATCAGCTGCAAGGCCCTTCCAGAGGTTATTCAAGACTTACATATCAACAGTGTTACCCCAGGGTTTTTTCACAGTGATTAAGGTTTAGAACACAAAGGTTATGAAACCATTTCACTAATTTATTGACAGCTGTGGCCTCCTGCATTGGCATAGCCCAAGGGAGAAGCAATCTTCCAATATGAAATACCAATTCTTCTAACAGTGTAGGCTTTCAATGCTAGAGAAATTTCATGTCATTCAACTCTATTGTCATCTGGTTGCAGCAGAGAAAATCTTAAATGTTCCCTAAAAAGCTCTTTGAGCTTATGAAGCCTGTCATTTAATAGTATACATTGATTTTCCTCATTATTCCAGAACATCAAGGTTTTGGATAGAATGGTTTCTCCTGAGATCTCTCTCCTTGGTTTGTCGTTCTCATCTTGAAACCTTTGTTCTCCTGTTTTTCTGTGACTGTCGATGTTCTTTACCTTCTGGTTACAGGGAAAATACATGAATCAGATTAGGGCCCAACCCCCAATTAACTGAATTTATTATAGTTATCAATTTGAGGGAAATAGGTCGAAAGCATTGTCCAGTCTGAAGTAGTATTCTAATGGATGCAATAAGCCTGGGTCATTGTGACAAAGAAATGACAGCAAGTTGCAGAAAGAAGGATTCTGGAAGCTTAGATTAGCTCATAAATGTGGCCATAGTAACTGTTTGTCACTTTAGAGTTTCAGCTTATAGATGACCACCTGTAGCAGGTTAGCCCCAGGCTGGTTGGGGCAGTTACTGCAGCTGGGCAGCAAGCCGTCTGGTTTGTGCTGCTTTTGGAGGCCTTGTGTGAATTCTGCACTTAGTGCAAGTACCAGTCTTTGATGTGCACCTGAAGAAAAAAAGAAAGCACAACTTCAAAGTGCCTTAATCAAGTAATATTGTTCCTTTGACGTGTTTCACTTATCCACTAATACTGTGTACAAAAATTAATGCAAATTGTTGGGGAGGGAACACATTTTTGCTCATAATTTATACAAGCCTTCTTACTAATTCATATTCTGCTATCGTCTTCAATACCAGGGTAATACACCTATTCTGTGGTGAACTAGGTCCTCCTTCCCTAAGCTGCAGTGTTAAAAATGTCATTGTGACCTTTCTCAACCACGGAGGTGTGCATTGTGCAATCTAATGTCACTCAGGGCCTCAAACCCTGTCCAACTGGAAGCACGGAATGTGGCATGCCCAATCAGACACGGATACCAAGGGAAAGAGGCAGGCTGTAATGACTTTGGAGGGGTCTTTAACTGAATTTCACCATCAGAGATCATCTGGAAATTATCTTCAAGCTTTTCCTCTGGTGAGGATGTTCAGGCAGTTTTTCCACATCCTCTAATAGCCTAAGAATTCTAAGACTCAAGCATATTATAGTGAGGACTCCAGGCACCGTAGAACCAAGGACAGGACATGCAGGTCAGCGTCCTGAAGGAGAAGGGAGGCAGTTTGTAACTGTCGGTTTGTGTCACACCACTATGTGTTCGGGAGTCATCTTGTTGGGCTGCTATTGAAAAAGGAGAAGGATGAAGTACCGTGTGTTAGAACTGTCTCATGAGCAAGAAATATTTGATAATGCTGAGGAAAGGGTAACCGGTGTTGGGGAATGAGGGTTGGGAGGAGGATATTTAGAGATTTATGGTTAGACCACAGAAGCACTGGACTGGAGTTGTTGGTGGTTGTATTTAAGACTGCTTTCCACATATTTAGTAAGTAGGGTTCAAAATAGCTTGGCCCAACAGGAGGAAGGCAGCCTGGGGTGTGCCTGAACCACAGATCCTACCATCTCCACATGGCTGCTCACCTCCAAGTTGTCTACAAGTAGGGAGAGCATTAGGCATGTGCCCTGTCCTGACAGCCCCCTCCCACAGCCAGAGGGCGCTGAAGGTCGCCCCTCAACCACCAAACTTGGGGTGAACCCAGGACCAGCTGCCTTACAAGATGACTGACGATCATCACTAAGCAACTCTGACAGCCGTGTTTTGTTTTGGGTATATCTGAGATATGGTCTCCTGAAATATTTGCCTGGACTGCCATCCAACAATCATCCTGATAACTGTCCTGAGTAACTTGAATTACAGGCATGAGCCACCATTTTCATGCTACTTTGTTTTTTGAGAGAGAATCTTGCTATGCTTCCCAAGATATCCTTGAACAGACTTTGTATCCCAGGCACCTGAAAGTATTGATAGTACTACCTCACCCTCCTAAGTCCATCATGACCAGAACCTGGCTCCATATGAATTTTGGTCTGAGACTTGGCATTATTTTCACTCACACTCAGTTCTACACAGATTTTCATGACTTTTGAGGATACTTTAGTTTGAATTTGAGCTCATACATTTAGGCCACTACTCTATCACTTCAGCCAGACCCCCCCTGTCGTCCAGAGATTTTTCAGTTGACTCTATCCGTGGCATACTAATATGATAATGTAGAATTCCTGGAAATGTTCCCATGAAGACAAGGAACACACAATTGTTCTGTGGATATATCTCTTGGTTACATATAGAGGTCCTGAGGTGTGTTGTCTAAGATTGGCAAGATGGATAGCTGTCAAACCAGTATGATGACCTGAAGTGCTACTGAAATTTACATTCCAAGAGGCAATTGTGAGGAAATTTATGGAAGGTATGGGATTTCTATTGGTATAGAAATCTCACAAATTTACCCACTATTAACCAGTCCTGGGTAAGGTTCACAATCACATTCTTAAAGGTCACTGACACCTACCATACAGTGCATAATGTATTGTGCAGGAAGAGTGAGACAGCAGAGGGTATCTCATTCAATTCATGGGAAGTCCCTATGATTCTGGTCTCCAAACATTCACTGCATGTCTTGGTCATCAGGCTTTTTCTCTCTATACTCACATCCTTTCATATAGTCACTGAGATGATGAAATGAGTTATTGATAAGGGAAATAGCAGAATAGAACCACCCCTCAGGATTGTGTGCCATGCCATGTCACCTGTAAAATCTCTTTGTAATACCTGCTTTAAAGCTGTACTCATAAAACAGTAAACATTAATAAGGCAATAGTAACTCACACCTGTAATCCTAGATTTTCAGGAGGCCAAGATCTGGAGGATTCCAGTTCAAAGCCATGGGAGGCAAATAGTTTGCTAAACCCTATCTGAAAAACCCTGCCACAATAAGAAGAACTGGTGGATTCAAAATACTTGGAGATAGTGAGTTCATGCCCCAGTATAGAAAAAAAAATAACCACAGTAATCATTATAGTACTGACACTACTCTTCTTTGAAATGCCTGCTCATAACACTTGACCTTCCTCCTATCAGAGTAATTATATATTTGAAGGGACAAGGCACTGGCAGCTCACACCTGCAATCCTAGCTACTTGGGAGGCAAAGATTAAAATAACCTCAGTTCCAAGCCATCTGAGACAAATAGTTAGTAAGACCTCAAAGATCTGGTGCAGAGGCTCAAGTGGTAGAGCATGTGGAAGCATGAGGGCCTGCTTCCAAACCCCAGTATCACTGAAAAAAAAGAGTTTAAAGGATCCCAGCACACTAAGTGTCCAGGAATACCACATTCCAACTTTCGAGTTTATACAAATAATATAATATGTTTTACACTCCTACTTTCTTTTAAAGTTTGAAATTGTGTAACATCTTGGAAAGAGGGTGCATACATGATTTCCCCAAATCACAGGGTGTGACTGATCAGCAAGTCTCTAATGCACTAATTTTTAAAAACATTCTTATATGATTTTACTGAGAAGTCATGAAAAAGGTGACTGGTTTCTGGAGAACTCACACCTGTGCAGATTGGGCATGACCAGGCAGGGTTCTGAAGCCTCCTGGCTGACTTATGGGCACTTTGTTGTAGAGCTCCATGCAGATCAGCATGGGACTCTTGGATTTGATTTCCCAGTCTCCTTGGACCAACCATGTCCTACCATGTCCACATGGTGCAACCATGTGACACGGTTGTGTGGAGATGGTGGGATCTGTGGTTCATGCACACCCCAGGCTGCCTTCCTCCTGTTAGGCCCAGCTCTTTTGCCCCCAACTTACCAAATATTTGGAAAGCAGTCTTAAATACAACTGCCACCACCTCCCAGTCCAGTGCATCTTTGGTCTAATACTAAATCTCTAAATATCCTCCTCCCATCCCTCATTCTCCAACACCAGCTTCCCCTTCCCTCGGCATTATCAACTGTTTTTTGCTCGTGGGACAGTTCTAAAAATGGTATTTCATCCTTTTCCTTTTTCAAATGGCAGCCCTACAAGATGACTCACGAACACATAGTGGGGTGATGCAAACTGATGGTTACAAACTGCCTCCATTCTTCTTCAGGACACTGACCTGCATGTCCTATTCTTGGTTCTAGGGTGCCCGGAGTCCAGCCCCAGGGAAATCCTCCTTCCCCACAGCAATTTTTTTCTTTCCACTTTTCTTTTATTTTCTTCTTTTCTCCTTCCTCCATCAAGCAGAAATAAAGCACCAGCCAGAATCAAACATTTGACACTCTGAACCCCTAGCCTGGAGAAAGCTTCCCCACAATATATTATACTGAGAAAACTTGGTGGCTGTCATGGCTGCTGCAGCTGCTGTGGCAGCTCCAAATCTGCCTGTGAGACATTCAACAAAACAAGCAGGTGAGTACCACCTGCCACATGGAACTCCCCCAGCCACCCCCAGGATAAACCAACACAGCTCCTGAGCAGACTTACCCCCCTAAAAAAAACCACTGAATAACAAACTGTGAAGTGTTATCTACCACAACAGCGGGGGTGGGGGGGGAAGCTGAAAGTACACCAGAGAAAGGGGGAGGGGCAAGGAGCAAATCTCAGCATGAACTATCAGAAAACAAACACTGGAAAGGCAGGAAGGCCCACAGTGGGCAAGCAATAAACCACTCACGGAAGCAGGGCAGTTAGGGGATCACAGAAATCATCTTCCAAGCCAGTGAGCAGTATCCAAAATCTAACTGCTCTGCAAAACCGAAAAACAATGAACCATCATAACACATAGACAGCAGACGGGCTGATGGAACACTGAACCTACTCCAGAGAAAGGGTGTGGGGCAAAGAAATAAATGCCCAGCATGGAAATCCCAGTAAATAAGCACAGTGAAAAGCCACCTCCAAAGCAGGGCAACTAGTGGACTACAGAACTGATCTGCTGAACCAGAGGGCAGCATTCAAACTTGATCTTCCTCACCTTGCTGGGGGTGGAGCTGACCAAACTGCTGCAGCTGAAGGGTAGCACAACTATCAGCTGAGGAAATCGATATCTCTGACCACACTGCATGATCTGGCAAAGCTACCTCACCTCACAATTTCAATTTAACTGGTAGACAGAAGCACAAAACACTACTCACAAGCAAGTCACCTGGTGAGACCACATGAGAGCTTCTGCTTATATGCCAATACCAATACTGGATGCCAGAGGAGTAACTCCTGAACTATTGTTTGTTTTGGAATTTTTGTTTGTTTATTCTATTTTTCCTGCTGACTTTTTTGCTTTTTTGTTTTGTTATTGTGGGTTTTCTATTATTATTTCCACTCCTATTAACCTTTTCTTCTTTCTGTACTATCTTTACCATCACCATCTTCTCATCCCTACTCTCACCCCCTTCACTCCTCCTCCTTCTCTTGTGCTAAAATCCATTGCTCCTTTCCAACAAATCATTCTGCCCCTTCTCACCCACTCTCTTCCCTTGCCCTCACCTTCCCCTTCTATTCTCCCCCAACCTGTCAACAGACTACCCCTCCCTCCTTCACACTCATTACCCACTGACAAAACTACTATACCAACTTTACACATCCACAAAACCCTGCAATCCCTGACACAAACACCCTCCACTACAACAGGAATATACCTCCCACAAGGACCACAAAGCCCAGCAGGCCCCACACTGCTCCCTCCACTCACCCACCCCACTTCCCACATCTCCCTTTAGTGCCACCCCACCCAACTCCCAAAATTTCAATAGCTATCCTAATGAACATTAACCTCCACAACTCTCACTGCTTATAGATATTACCATCAAGGGGTCTTCTATATAGCACATAAACTACTAGTCAGGTATTGAACATGTAAATTAGTTGTTACTAAATTACCCCCTTACCTGGGACAGAAGTAGCATACCAACTTAGCTAAAAACAAAGAGAGCCACAAAACAAAACTTAAATCAAGGGAAAGAAAACAGGTGACAAACCACCAACTAGCCTGTCAAGAACATAGTTGCTCAGTGTCAAGTAGAGCAATGGGAAGAAGAAAAAAAGATGGAAATCATTCTCCTTAAAAATAATTCAATACAGGATTCAGAGGGAAATGAAGATAACGGATACCCAGTTCTTGACCCCAACAAAATAAAGATAAATGACACCAAAGAACTCAGCAATACCCACAGAAACACTCTCAAAGAAGAAATCCCCCAAGAAATCACTGAGAATTTCATGGAGAAGATATATGATGCACTTAACCAAATGTACAAGATACACTTAAGAAATTTCAAAACACCCAAAATAAAGAATACAAGAAGACACAGAAACAAATAAATGAACTAAAGTAGCTCTAAATAAATACCAAAGTGAAAGAGAGAACACTATACAGAGATAAATGAATTAAAGAAAATTGGCAATATTAAAGAGGAAGTGACCCATGATATGGAAAACTTCAGAAAAAAGAATGAAACAGAAATACAAAACACAATGGACGGCCACTCTAGCAGACTAGAACAAGCAGAAGACAGAATCTCAGAACTTGAAGATAAAATAGAAATTAAAGGAAAAACTGAAGCGTTATTAGTCAAACAACTCAAGACCTGCAAAAAGAATATGCAAGAACTCACTGACTCCATCAAAAGACCAAGCCTGAGAATCATGCACATTGAAGAAGGAGAAGAGGTGCAAGCAAAAGGGATTCATAATATATTCAACAAAATAACAGAAAATTTCCCAAACCTAGAGAAAGCTATGCCCATTTAGGTACAGGAAGCCTCCAGGACACCAAATAGACTTGACCAAAATAGAACAACCCCATGACATATTATCATTAAAACAACAAGCAAAGAGAATAGAGAAAGAATATTGAAGGCTGTAAGAGAGAGAGAGAGAGAGAGAGAGAGAGAAAACATACACAGGTAAACCCATCAAAATCACAGAGATTTCTCAACAGAAACCTTAAAAGCAAGAATAGCATGGAGTGAGGTATTCTAGGTCCTGAATGAAAATAACTTCAAGCCTAGTTACTGTCCCCAGAAAAACTATCATTCAAAATAGATGGAGCAATAAAAATCCTACACAATAAGCAGAAACTAAAACTATATATGACCACTAAGCCACCAACACACAAGATTCTTCAAGGAATTCTGCACACAGAAGATGCATGTAAACAAACCATGAGAGGACAGGAAATATTAAGCCAAAGAAGAAGAAAAGTCAAGGAATCAGAGAGTAATGTTGATTCAACTGCACACAACCAAATCCTTAATTAAACAACTAAATAGTAGGAATCACCACATATCTATCGATATTAACACTGAATGTCAATGGACTCAACTCCCCCATCAAAGGAACCATTTGGATTAATGAACCAATAAAGAATTGGACAAGTGAACTAAACAGAACTTTCTCAAAAGAAGAAATTCAAATGGCCAAAAAACACATGAAAAAATGCTCACCATCTCTAGCAATAAAGGAAATGCAAATTAAAACCACACTAAGATTCCACCTCACCCCTTTTAGAATAGCCATCATTAGCAATGCCACCAACAACATGTGTTGGTGAGGATGTGGGGAAAAAGAACCCTCTTGCACGCTGATGGGAATGTAAACTAGTACAAGCTCTCTGGAAAAAAATTTGGAGGCTTGTTAAGAAGCTAAACATTGGTCTACCATATCATCCAGCAATACCATTCTTGGGGATATACCAAAAAGAATGTGACACAGGTTACCCCAGAGGCACCTGCACACCCATGTTTATTGCAGCACTATCCACAATAGCCAAGTTATGGAAATAGCCAAGATCCCCCATTACTGATGAATGGACTAAGAAAATGTGGTATATATATATACAATAGAATTTTATGCAGTCATGAAGAAGAATGAAATGTTATCATTTGCAGGTAAATGGATGGAATTGGAGAACATAATTCTGAGCAAGGTTAGCCTGGACCAAAAGACCAAAAGTTGTGTGTTCTCCCTCATATGCAGACATTAGATCAAGGGCAAACACAAGGGAATTGGACTTTGATCACATGATAAAGCGAGAGAACACAAAGAAGGTATGAGGATAGAGAAGACACCTAAAAACTACATAGCATTTGTTGCCCTCAACACAGAGAAACTAAAGCAGATACTTTAAAGCAACTGAGGCCAATAGGAGAAGGGGACAAGGAACTAGAGAAAAGGTTAGTTTGAGAAGAATTAACTTAGAAGGTAACACAGATACAGGAAAGCAATGTGAGTCAACTCCCTGTATAGCTATCCTTACCTCGGCTAGCAAAAACCTTTGGTCCTTCCTATTATTGCTTATACTCTCTCTTCAACAAAATTAGAGATAAGGGGGGTGGGTAAGGGGGGGAATAAGGGAGGGTGTGGGGAAGAGGGGAGAAATGACCCAAACATTGTATGTACATACAAATAAAATAAAAATTAAAAAGAATACACCATTTGGCACACTGGACTAAAAAGGAAGATCCAACAACCTTTTGTTTGCAGGAGACCCATCTCATTGACAGAAACAAACACTGGCTTTGGGTGAAAATCTGGAAGATTTACCAACCAATGGCCCCTGAAAATGGCAGGAGTAGCAATATTTATATCAAAGTAGACTTCAAACTTGCATTGATCAAACTAGATAAAGAAGGACATTCTATACTAATAAAAGGGGAAATACACCAAAAGGAAATTACAATTATAAACGTATATGCACTCAATATCATTGCATCCAATTTCATAAAACATACTCTGAAGGACCAGTGGTATTTGTAGACAGTAATACCCCCTATCACCAACTGATAGGTCATCCAAACAAAAAATCAACAAAGAAATTTTAGAACTAAATCACACCATAGATCAAATAGACTAGCTGATGTCTACAGAATATTTCATCCAACTTCTGTACAATATACATTCTTCTCAGCAGCCCATGGGACTTTCTCGAAAATAGACAATACCTTAGGGCACAAAGCAAGCCTCAGAAAATATAAGAAAATAGAAATAATCCAATGCATTCCATCTGATCACAGTGCATTAAAACTAGAACTCAACAACAAAAACAACAGTAGAAAACCTGTAAACAATTGGAAGTGGAACAACACATTGCTCAATGATGAATGGTCATTAATGAAATAGAAGAAGAAATTAAAAGTTTCCTGGAAGTTAATGAAAATGAAAACATGACCTACCAGAACCTCTGGGACACAGCAAAGGCAATCCTAAGAGGAAAGTGTATAGTCATAAGTGTGTATATTAAAAGGACAGAAAGATCTCCAATCACTGACCTAATGTTACATCTCAAACTCCTAGAAAAACAAGAAAAAGCAAAACCCCAAACAAGCAGAAGGAGAGAAATAATAAAAATTAAGGACTGAAATTAATGAAATAGAAACAAACAAACAAGCAAAAAACTATACAAAGGATCAACAAACAAAAAAGCTGGTTCTTTGAAAAAATAAGCAAGATTGACAGACCTCTGGCAAACCTGACTAAAATGAGGAGAGGAAAAACCCAAATCAGTAAAACCAGAAATGCAAAAGGGGAGATAACAACAAACACCACAGATATCCAGGGAATCATCAGAGACTACTTTGAGAACGTATATTCTAATAAATTTGAAAATCTCAAAGAAATGTTCAAATTTCTAGATACTTATGACCATATTTATAATAATAAATATTTATTATTGCTTATATCTTCTCTTGAATAAAATTGGAGAAAAGGGCAGAACAGGTTCTGTCTGGAAGCAAGGGGGGTGGGGTAGCAGAAGAGGGGGTGGGGAGCAGGGGGAGAAGTGACCCAAGCAATGTACATATGAATATATGAATAAAGAGAAAAAAAAAAGAAAGGGCTCATCATGTGGCAATCAAGAAGTAAAAGAAAAAAAAAAAGAAAGCTTTTGATACACCCCTTGTAGAAGAGCTAATATAGTAATATTAAACTGACAGAGGTCACTATGAGATGACTGGGAACTAGTGAAGAGGTCTGGTAGAGATGAACCAGTTTGGGTTTTAATACACATGTGTATTGAAGCAATGCTAGGAATCTCTCTGTACAGTTAACTTTCTCAAACTAGCAAAAATGCTATGTCTTTCTTATTACTGCTATGTCTTTTCTTCAACAAAATCGGAGAAGAAGAGGGCAGAATATGTTCTGCCTGCACGTGAGGGTGGTGAGGGAAAGAGAAAGGGGGTGGGGGCAGGGGCCATAGATGGCCCAGACAAAGTATGCACATAAATGAATAAATAAATATAAAAAAAGGAAAAATCTTTATGGTTTTTCTATGGCAAAAAAAAGAAGTAATTTGGGTCTTTTCCCTCCTCATTTCAGTCAGATTTGCCAGGGTCTTGTCCATCTTGTTTATATTTTTCAAAGAACAAGCTCTTTGTTTCGTTGATCATTTGTATGGGTTTTTTGGTCTTTATTTCATTATTTTCAGCCCTTATTTTTATTATTTCTCTCCTGCTTATTTTGGGTTTTGCTTGTTCTTGTTTTTCTAGGAGTTTGAGATGTAGCATTAGATCATTTATTTGATATCTTTCTTTCCTTTTAATATATACATTCATGACTATAAACTTTCCTCTTAGGAATGCCTTTCTGTGTCCTTTCTGGTAGGTGGTGTTTTCATATTCATAGCTTCCAGGAAACTTCTTATTTCCTGTCTTGTTTCTTCTATGATCCACTGATCATTGAAGCAATGTGTTATTCATCTTCCAATTATTTGTGTACTTTCTGCTGTTGCTTTTGTTGTTGAGTTCTAGTTTTAATGCATTGTGATCAGATAATATGCAGGGGGTTATTTGTATTTTCTTATATTTGCTGAGTCTTGCTTTGTGCCCTAAGGTATGGTCTATTTTGGAGAAAGTTCCATGGGCTGCTGAGAAGAATGCATATTGTGCTGTTGTCAGATGAAATATTCTGTAGACATTAGTTAGGTCCATTTGGTTTATGGTGTTATTTAGTTCTAGGTTTTCTTTGTTGAGTTTTGGTTTGGATGAGCTATATATTGGTGATAGATGTGTATTTAAGTCTCCCACTACCACTGTGTTGGAGTCCATATGTGTCTTAAGTCTTTTCTGGTATGTTTGATGAAATTGGGTACACTGACATTGTATGCATTTAGGTTGATGATTGTTATTTCCTTTTGATGTATTGCTCTTTTATTAGTATGAAATGTCCTTCTTTATCTCGTTTGACCAATATATGTTTGAAGTCTACCTTGTCTGATATAAGTATTGCTAGTCCTTCCTGTTTTCGTGGGCCATTGGCTTGGTAAATCTTTTTCCAGCCTTTCACATTAAGCCAGTGTTATTTCTGTCAATAAGATGGGTGTTTTATAAACAACAAGATTGTTGAATATTCATTTTTAATCCAGTTGTCAAATGGTGTCTTATGATAGGGGAGTTAAATCCGTTGACATCGACTGTTAATATTGATAGATATGTGGTGATTCCTGCCATTTTGTTGCTTAAGGATTTCATTGTATGCTGTCAAATCAGTGCTAGTCTCTGATTATTGTCTTTTCTTCTCCTGTGGTTTGATACTTCTCATCCTTTCATGATTTTGTTTGCTTTCATCTTCTGTGTGCAGAATATTCTGTATTGGTGGTTTGGTGTTCATAGATTGTTTTACTTTGTGTTTATTGTTGAAGTTTTTATTGCTCTGTAAATTTCAAATGATAAATTTGCTGGGTAGAGTATCCTAGGATTGAAGTTATTTTCATTCAGTGCCCAAAATACCTTACTCCTTGCGCTTCTTGCTTTTAATGTTTCCATTGAGAAATTTGCTGTTCTTTTGATGGGTTTACCTTTATATGTTATTTGTTTTTTCTCTCTTACAACCTTAAATATTCTTTGTTCTCTTGCTTGTTGTTTTCATGATAGAATGTCATGGGGTAGTTCTATTTTGGTCAAGTCTATTTGGTGTCCTGGAAGCTTCCTGTACCTGAATGGGCATAACTTTTTCAAGATTTGGGAAATCTTCTTTTATTGTTTTGTTGAATATATTAGGAATCCCTTTTGCTTGGATCTCTTCTTCTTCAATGACCATGAGTCTCAGGTTTGGACTTTTGATGGAGTCACTGAGTTCTTTCATATTTCTTCACAGCTCTAGAGTTGTTTGACTAAGATTTCTTCCATTCTTTTCTTTAATTTGTATTTTATCTTTGAGCTCTGAGATTCTGTTGTCCTGAGCAGTGATAGGGAAGTCACATCTGGTGTGTGATACTCACCTATTCTTCTGCAGTTTCATGAAAGCAACTTTGGGGCCAGCTGCTGGGAAGAAATGGCCCACATTTTTCAGTGTGGCAGCATAGGGAGGCTTTTCACAGGCTAGGGTCCAGTATGTCACAGAGTGTGACTCTGATTGATTCTCTGTCTTCTGCTTCTAGAAGAAGAAAGAAAAAAACAAAGAAATGGCTGCATGCTTATTTTCCAGGGTCAGAGGCCACACACACCTTGCTGGCTGTGTTGTGCAGAATTTCAAGGCTGTTAGGTGGAATTAAAGGCTGATTTAAGGGTACAGGAAGCTTCCAGGACACCAAAAACAGACTTGACCAAAATAGAACCTTGCCACAGCATATTATTACTGAAACAGCAAGCAATATGGCCTATATTCCACATATGAGGAAAAACATGGGTTCTGTGGATTTCTGAACCTGCTAACTTGGCTTAAGACAACGTTATGTTGTCATTAAATTCTTGCTGGAGTGGATTAATGTGGTCACCTTCTCAGAGAATTTTTACTGTGAAAGGCCATAGAGAAAAGAGGGCAAGGGAAGAGATCATGGGACTGAAGAGTGGATTCTTTAGTGTAAAACAAGCTTTTAGTGCAAAACAAGCTTTTAGAGTATGTTTACACACTGTTAAAATTGATCCAATTGAGCACATGTTCATTTACCCTAAATTTGTTTGGATGCCCTACTATTAGAAAGTTTGATATGCTATCTTTGAGGATTTATAGTAAATCAAGTGTCTTTAGAACTTCTATTCATGTTTATATTTTTATTGTAATTGCTTTGCATAATTATGTACCATATTACATTCAGAAATGGAATGTCCTAATGGGACTGAACATTCAAATGATAACTTAAGAATTATACTATCATGCATAGATTTTTTAAATTATATAATAAAACAGAAATTTGGAAGACATACTAAATACAATTTAGTCATTTCTTGTGTCTTTGACAGTATCTCCATAGGTAGCTATCACTCTGTAAGGTATTTTGTAAAATATCAGATGTATGAGTCTCGCAGTTGTATAGATTATGTGGAATGGATGGATATCTTGCTTATGTACAACAGAAAAATTATTACTTTTTAATTATAAAATTACAAAGTATAAAACCCTTGTTTCCTTTACCACAAGTACCTCAGATAGGTATTTACACTTCCTAAGTATTAATTGAATGCATGAATAAACAGTGTAATAGATGATCGATTTTGAGGAGTTTCATTAGAAAACCAACCTTTCATTCATTGAAAGAATATTTCCAAGCTTGCCTAAAAATCATTTATTGGTAAAAATATTTGTACATGTGAAAATTATTATGTACAATTATAATCAAAATTAGAATGATAATATGGACAAATCTGCTATTTTTTCTTTTTGTAATTATAAGAAAGAATTTGAAACTTTTGAACAATCTCCTGATGTTTTTCTCTTCATTTTTTTCCTTTATTGTTATGGGTGGGGGTACAGTGCATGGGATAATACATAGCAATTGTCTAGTGCACTTTTCTTTTTTTTTTAGCAGTACTGGGGTTTGAAGTCAGGGCCTCATGCTTGCAAGGCAGGTGCTCTACCAATTAAGCCACTCCACCAATGCATAGCAGGCCTAGAAAATGCGAACCCTTATCATTATTATGAAAGGATTTCCCTCCTACAAAATCTTAAGTAATTTCAGTGCCTGTAAAACTTTGTGTTTATTGAAAGTGATAGTAACATAGACGTGGCATATTTATTTATATCAAATAATAACAGTAATTTTAGGATTTTCCTGTTGCTTTAGAAAGTTTCTTGTTAGAAAGTATGATCTGAGTTTAATTCTTTGTTATATCATTTGCTATATCATTAATAGTAATATTTGTTTGTTCTTTATAGTTTAACCACCCATGTAGAACAGTCTGTATTTTGAAATCCCTGGACTATGATTTTTCAATCCCCCTAGGTTGCCCAGTCTCAGTGCTTGCCCATATGTAGGATTTTGCAAACAGATTCTGAAAACTGAGCTCTTGGCCAAAAAGGGTAGATACTTTGTCTTTGAAATTGTTCACAGACAGGTAGGACAGGGTCAGCCTAAACACTGAGACTTTCCCTTCCTAAGCTTCCTTAAACTTCTCAGTTTATCCCAAGTCAGTGCCTCTCCCTCTCCCTTTCACAGTTGTCCACTGTTATACACTGTGGCCAGGTAGCTCAAGGTGCCATAAGCTGTGATTGCTTCTTGCTTTCCTGTCCTCCTGAGTACTCCAGCCTTGATAAGAAGGCTCTCTCTGTAGACGTTGCCTTGCCTCAGCTCTCTGAGGTAGGGAAAATGAAAGGTTGTCTTATCAGATGTTGGTTGGCTTGTCATGCTGAGGAAGTCACTGTCCCATCAAATCCCCACCTTGGGATGAAGGTTTGTATGAGGTGTGGTTTTTCTCTGACATCTAGGTCTGCCAGTCTGTTGTGGAGGCTGCCTGTTTGACCTTGGGGTGGAGGCCTCAGCTTCCCTTCAAACCAAAGTTGCTGGGACTGGAACTGTAACTTTTTCTTTATTTGCTTTATCACCTTTATTTGCTTTAAAACCTTTCTGTTTTGTCATATATTTTTATTTGTCTTTCTTTTTAAAAATTATTTATACACTTATTCATATGTGCATACATTGTTTGTCTATCTCTGCCCCCAGTTCCCTTTCCCTTCCCCCCAACCCCCTAGCCTCTAGGCAGAACCTGTTCTGCCCTCTTCTCCAATTTGTTGAAGAGAAAACATAAGAGATCATAAGAAAGACATAACATTTTTGCTAGCTTGAGATAAAGATAGATATACAGAGATTCCTAGCATTGCTTCCATGGACATGTGTACTACAACCCAAATTGGTTCATCTCTACCAGACCTCTTCACTACTTCCTGGTCACCTTCCTATAGTGGCCTCTGTCAGTTTAAGATTACTTTATACTCTCTTCTACAGTGGGCACATCAACCACTTTCAAGTTTTAAGTTTCCTTCCCTTTCCCTATTCCTCTTGTATCTCTTGTATGCATTCTCCCCTTGGTGTGTGACCCATGTTCAATAATATTACTGCATTTGTTTTAGGTCTATAATCTGCATATGAGGGAGAACATATGATTTTTAGCCTTCTGAGCCTGGCTAACTTCACTTAAGATGATGTTCTCCAGTTCCATCGATTTACTTGTTAATGTGTTTAGTATTTTTTTCAGCTGTTGTGTCCCCCTTTTGTGGTTCTCAGTGCTTTTCCTTCTTATGCTATTCTGAATGTAGTCTCTTCTTTCTTATCCAGACTCATATTCAAGGTCTCTAAATGAGAAAGCTTCTACTCTGCCACCAATGTACCTTAGTTTCTTCAAAAGGTTTTTTTTTTCCATTTTAGGGATTGAACTGAACACCTGGCACAAGTTAGACATGTTCTTGCTCTGTAATTGAGATAAATTACGAGCCTGGTGCATTAATTCTGTATTTTTAATACAGTGTCTTGGTATATAGCCGAGGTTGTTCTCAGCTTCTTGAGTACTGGGAATACAGGATTTCATTCTTATGCCTATATTTAGTGATATTATTTTTGAAGAGCAAAAGTATAACATTTTGATGAAGTCCAATTTATGTATTTGTCACAGTATGAATTTTGTATTTTGTCTCATATTTTAAGGGACTTTGCTAATCACAAGGTCCCATGCTTCTAGAAGTTTTAATTTTAGGTCTTACATTTAGACCCATGATCAAATTTTCCATATAGGGTATGAGTTACAGATCCAAGCTCATCTTTTGGATATGGATATCCACTTGTACTAACACCATATGTTGAAAAGACCATACTTCCTTCACTGCACTGACCTCATGCCCTATGCAAAAACAAGTTGGCTATTTATGTTTTTCTATTTCTATCCTTTCATTGTATTCCATTGATCAGTATGCTTTTCTTTCTACCAAACGGTTTTCATTATTACAGATTGGTAATATTTGATATAATCAACCCCACCCCTTCTATTTTGTTCATTGTTCAGGGTTATTTTGTGTATTCTTGATCTTTTGCATTTCCATATGATTTTCTTTTGGGAAGACTGGGGATCAGCCCCCACTGTGTTACATTCCTGACACATCACATGGAAAACAGAGCCTGGCAGCTGGAAATTAGATTGAGAATTAACATCTTATGCTGAATATTAACATACTAATTGTGACTCTTTAGGTTTTTGAATAAAGTCTAGCTCTCCATTTACATAGGTTGTATTTCATTATCTCAAGTTTGATTTATTTTAGTGTATAGAACTTTCCATATTTAATATTTATCTGCAATCCAGGAGTTTTAATACAGTACATTCTTCTTTGTACATTCTTTCTTTTATAAAATATATTTTAAAAATTGATATGCAGTAATTCTGCATATTTATGGGCTTCATTTGAACTTTCTATATACATATAAAATGTATAATAATAAGATCAGGGTAATTGGCATCAGAAACATAATTTCTTTGCTTTGAGATTATTCAAAGCTCTAGCTCTTTTGAAATATTCAATTAATTTTTCTCAGTCAAAGTTATACTAGTGTGCTATAAAAGAGTAGAAGTGATTACTTCTATCCAACTGCAACCTGGACATGATACCTATTTTCTCTCCATTTACCACCTCCACACTCCTTACCACTATTAAATTCTCAGTTCAATGATATCAAAGTTTTGCATGGATCAACATAAAGGTTGACCACTTTTATTGATCTCAAAGTGTTTAATTTCTTTGATTTTTATATTTTTCTGCTTTTACTTTAATAGATCATATCTGTGGTGTTAACTCCATTTTCATTGCTGTGACAAAATACCATAGACTAAAATTTGTTTACCCAAGTTCTGGAGACTGGGAAGTCCAAAATAAAGACACTAACCAATTGTTGTCTGGTGAAGGCCTGCTTTGCAGACCACAGAGGTTCCCTCACAAAGGAAGAAGGTAAAGGATCTCTCCAAGTACTCTGGTTTTTTTTTTTCATTTAAAAATTTTTTTATTATTCATATGTGCATACAATGCTTGGGTCATTTCTCCCCCCTGCCCCCACCCCCCCTTACCACCCACCCTGTCCCCTTTCTCTCCCTCCCACCCCCTTGATATCTGGCAGAAACTATTTTGCCCTTATCTCTAATTTTGTTGAAGAGACAGTATAAGCAATAATAGTAAGGAACAAGGGTTTTTGCTAGTTGAGATAAGGATAGCTATACAGGGAGTTGACTCACATTAATTTCCTGTGCATGTGTGTTACCTTCTAGGTTAATTCTTTATATCTAACCTTTTCTCAAGTTGCTGGTCCCCTTCTCCTCTTGGCCTCAGTTGCTTTTAAGGTATCTGCTTTAGTTTCTCTGCATTGAGGGCAACAAATGCTAGCTAATTTCTTGGGTTTCTTACCCATCCTCATATCTCTCTCGCTTTTATCTTGTGATAAAAGTTCAATCCCCTTGTGGTGTTTGCCCTTGATCTAATGTCTGCATATGAGGGAGAACATATGATTTTTGGTCTTTTGGGCCAGGCCAAACTCACTCAGAATGATGTTCTCCAATTCCATCCATTTACCAGGGAATGATAACATTTCAATCTTCATGGCTGCATAAATTCCATAATGTATAAATACCACATTTTCTTGATCCATTCATCAGTAGTGGGGCATCTTGGCTGTTTCCATAACTTGGCTATTGTGAATAGTGCTGCAATAAACATGGGTGTGCAGGTGCCTCTGGAGTAACCTGTGTCACAGTCTTTTGGGTATATCCTCAAGAGTGGTATTGCTGGATCAAATGGTGGATCAATGTTTAGCTTTTTAACTAGCCTCCAGATTTTTTTCCAGAGTGGTTGTACTAGTTTACATTCCCATCAACAGTGTAAGAGGGTTCCTTTTTCCCTGCATCCTTGCCAACACCTGTTGTTGGTGGTGTTGCTAATGATGGCTATTCTAACAGGGGTGAGGTGGAATCTTAGTGTGGTTTTAATTTGCATTTCCTTTATTGCTAGAGATGGTGAGCATTTTTTCTTGTGTTTTTGTCCATCTGAATTTCTTCTTTTGAGAAAGTTCTGTTTAGTTCACTTGCCCATTTCTTTATTGGCTCATTAGTTTTGGGAGAATTTAGTTTTTAAAGTTCCCTATATATTCTGGTTATCAGTCCTTTTTCTGATGTGTAGCTGGCAAATATTTTCTCCCATTCTGCAGGTGTTCTCTTCAAGTTAGAGACCATTTCTTTTGTTGAGCAGAAGACTTTTAGTTTTATGAAGTCCCATTTATCTATGCTATCTCTTAGTTGCTGTGCTGCTGGGGTTCCCTTGAGAAATTTCTTTCCTATATCTACTAATTCCAGAGTATTTCCTACTCTTTCTTGTATCAACTTTAGAGTTTGTGGTCTGATATTAAGATCCTTGATCCATTTTGAGTTAATATTGGAATAGGGTAATATCCATGGATCTAGTTTCAGATTTTTGCAGACTGCTAACCAGTTTTCCCAGTAGTTTTTGTTGAAGAGGCTGCTTTTTCTCCATCGTATATTTTTAGCACCTTTGTCAAAGACAAGTTGGTTATAGTTGTGTGGCTTCATATCTGGGTCCTCTATTCTGTTCCACTGGTCTTCATGTCTGATTTTGTGCCAGTACAGTGCTGTTTTTATTGTTATTGCTTTGTAATATAGTTTGAAGTCGGGTGTTGTGATACCTCCAGCATTGTTCTTTTGAGGGAGTATTGCCTTGGCTATTTGTGGCCTTTTGTGTTTCCATGTAAGTTTCACGGTAGATTATTCAATCTCTTTAATGAATGTCATTGGAATTTTGATGGGAATTGCATTAAATATGTCGACTATTTTGGGGAATATATTCACTTTCAATATGTTGATTCTACCAATCCATGATCATGGGAGGTCTCTCCACTTTCTATAGTCTTCCTCAATCTCTACCTTCAGAAGTTTATAGTTTTCCTTGTAGAGATCATTGACATCCTTTGTTAGCTTCATACCTAGGAATTTCATTTTTTTGAGGCTATTGTAAATGGAATTGTTTTCATAAATTCTTTTTCAGTTTGTTCATTATTAGTGTATACAAATGCTAATGATTTTTCTATGTTGATTTTATATCCTGCTACCTTGCTGTAGCTATTGATGGTGTCTAGGAACTTCTGAGTAGTGTTTTTGGTCTTTAAAGTATAGGATCATATCATCTGCAAATAGGGATATTTATACAGTTTCTTTACCTATTTGTATTCTTTTATTCCTTCTTCTTGCCTAATTGCTGTGGCTAGGAATTCTAGGACTATGTTGAATAGGAGTGGAGATAGTGGACATCCTTGTCTAGTTCCTGATTTTAGAGGGAATGGTTTCAGTTTTTCTCTGTTAAGTATAATGCTAGCTATAGGTTTGTCATATATAGCTTTTATAATGCTGAGGTACTTTCCTTCTATTCCTAGTTTTCTTAGAGCTTTTATCATGAAATGATGTTGGATCTTATCAAAGGCTTTTTCTGCATCTATTGAGATGATCAAGTGGTTTTTGTCTTTGCTTCTGTTAATGTGGTTTATTACCTTTATTGATTTTCGTATGTTGAACCACCCCTGCATTCCTGGAATGAAGCCTACTTGGTCGTGGTGAATAATTTTGTTGATGTGTTGTTGAATTCGGTTTGCCATTATTTTGTTAAGGATTTTTGCTTCAATGTTCATTAAGGAGATTGGCCTATAGTTCTCCTTTTTTGAGGTGACCTTGTCTGATTTTGGGATAAGTGTAATACTGGCTTCATAAAATGTATTAGGCAGTTTTCCTTCCCTTTCTATTTCATGGAACACTTTAAGGAGGGTTGGTATCAGTTCTTCTTTAAAGTTCTGTTAGAGTCCAGCAGAGAATCTATCAGATCCTGGACTTTTCTTTTTGGGGAGACTCTTGATTGCTGCTTCAATTTCATTTTGTGTTATAGATCTATTCAGGTGATTAATATCCTCTTGGTTCAGTTTTGGATGATCATATGTATCTAGAAATCTGTCCATTTCTTTAAGATTTTCGAATTTATTTGAATTTAGGTTCTCAAAGTAGTCTCTGATGATATCCTGGACTTCCATGGTGTTTGTTGTTTTCTCCCCTTTTGCATTCCTGATTCTACTAATTTGGGTTTTTTCCCTCCTTATTTTAGTTAGGTTTGCCACGGGTCTGTTGATCTTGTTTATGTTTTCAAAGAACCAAATTTTTGTTTCATTAACTCTTTGTATGGTTTTTTTTTTGTTTCTATTTTGTTGATTTCAGCTCTTATTTTTATTATTTCTCTCCTTCTATTTGTTTTGGGATTTGCTTGTTCTTGTTTTTCTAGGAGTTTGAGATGTATCATTAGGTCATTGATTTGGGATCTTTCAATCTTTTTAATATATGTACTCATGGCTATAAACTTTCCTCTCAGGTTCCAGTAGGTTGTGTTTTCATTTTCATTGACTTCAGGAACTTTTAAATTTCCAATTTATTTCATCAGTGACTTAGTGTCCATTAAGCAATGAGTTATTCAGTTTCCAGATGTTTGCATGATTTTGTCTTTACTTTTGTTATTGAGTTCTTGTTTTGCATTGTGATCAGATAGAATGCATGGTATAATTTCTATTTTCTTTTATTTGCAGAGGCTTGCTTTGTGCTGTAGGGTATGACATGTTTTTGAGAAGGTTCCATGGGCTGCTAAGAAGAATGTATGTATTGTAGAACTTCTGATATCTTCTTTGATTTCTTTCTTCAATGGTTTATAGCTTTCATTGAAAAGAATTTTGGTTTTTTTTGTTAGATTCATTCTGAGGTACTTTTTATTGTTTTTGAGGCTATTGTAAATGGGATTGTTTCCCTGATTTTTTTCTCAGTCTGTGTGTTGTTGGTATGCTGAAAAGTTATTGATTTCTGTATGTTAATTTTGTATTCTGCTACTTTGCTGAAAGAGTTTATGATTTCTAGTAGTTTTTTGGTAGAGTTTTTTGGGTCTCATAGGTATAGGATCATCATGTCATCTGCAAATAGGGATAGTTTGACTTCTTCCTTCTTCCCTATTTGAATCCCTTTATTTCTTGCTCTTGTCTTATTGCTCTGGCTAGGAATTCCAAAACTATATTGACTAGGAGTGGAGAAAGAGCACAGCCCTGTCTCATTCCTGACTTTAAGGGGAACGGTTTCAGTTGTTCTCCATTTAGTATGATGTTGCTTCTAGGTTTGTAGTGTATAGCCTTTATTATGTTGAGGAACGTTCCTTCTATTCCTAGTTTCTTCAGAGCTTTTATCATGAAAGGGTGTTGGATTTTGTCAAAGGCTTTTTCTGCATCTATTGAGAAGATCATGTGGTTTTTGTCCTTGCATCTCTTTATGTACTGTATTACATTTATGGATTTATGTATGTTGATCCATCCTTGCTTCCCTGGAATGAAATTGACTTGGTTATCGTATATGATCTTTTTGATGTGTTGTTGAATCTGTTTGCCAGTATTTTTTGAGAATCTTTGTATGTATGTTCATTAAAGATGTTGATGTGTAAGTCACTTTTCTGGTTATGGAATAAGTGTAATGCTGGCTTCATAGAATGAGTTTGGTAGTGTCCTTTCCCTTTTTATTTCCTGGAAAAGTTTGAGGAGTATTGGTTTTAGTTCTTTAAAGTTTGGGTAAAATTCAGCTGTGAATCCATCAGATCCTGGTCTCTTCTTTGTAGGGAGATTATATTACTGCTTTGTGTTCACTGTATGTGATAGGGCTATTTAGGTGATTAATATCTTCTTGGTTCAATTTTGATTGGCTATATGCATCTAGAAATTTTTCCATTTCATTAAGATATTCCAGTTTATTGAAAATAATTTTTCAAAGTATTATTTAATGATTTTCTGGATTTCATTGGTATTTGTCATTATGTCTCCTTTTTCATCTCTGATTTCATTAAATTGGATCTTCTCCCTCCTCTCTTTTGTCACGTTGGCTAAGGGTTTATTGACTTTGTTAATCTTTTCAAAGAACCAACTTTTGGTTTCATTGATTCTTTGTGTGGTTTGTTTTGTTTCGATAACATTAATCTCAGCCCTGATTTTTATTATTTCTCCCTGTCTGCTGGTTTTGGGTTTGGTTTGTTGTTGTTTTTCTAGGAGCTTAACGTGCATAATTAGATTATTTATTTGAGAGGTCACTGTTTTTTAAATGTAGGCACTTATAGCTATAAACTTTCTACTTATCATGGCCTTTGCTGTGTCCCACAGATTCTGGTAGGTTGTATTTTCATTTTCATTGGATTCTAGGAACTTTTTGATTTCTTCCCCTATTACTTCAGTCACCCATTGTTTTTCAGCAGTGTATTGTTCAGTCTCCATGTGTTTGAATATTTTCTGTTTTTTCTTTTGTTGTAGAAGTCTAGCTTTATTTTATTGTGATCTGATATAATGCAGAGGGTTATTTAGATTTTCTTGAATTTGTTGAGACTTGCTTTGTTTCTAAAATATGATCTATTTTGGAGAAAGTTCCATGAGCTACAGAAAAGAATGTGCATTGCCCAGTTGGTGGGTGAAATACTCTGTAGATATCAACCATGTCTATTTGGTCCAATGCATGGAGTAGCTCTGAAGTGTCTTTGTTGATCTTTTGTCTAAATGACCCATCCACTGGTGACAGTGGGGCATTCAGGTCTCCCAGTATCAGTGTGTTAGTGGTTTATCTATGATCTTAGGGCCATTAGAGTTTTATTTTTAAATGTATATGAGTGCCCCTGTGTTTGGTGCATATGTTAAGGATTTTAAAATTCTTTCATATTTTAAAAATCATGTTACTGTTGTACTGGGAGTACAGTGTGTCCTTTACAAAGTTGCTTACAATATATCTTAATAAAATTCAACCCTCCTTCATTCTCCTTTATCCCCCCTCTACCCATTCTTAGAATACTTTTGAAAGGTCCCGTTTTTAAGTTTTCATATATTTACACATAATATTTCCACTATATCCACTCTCCTACACCCTTTTCTTACATCCTCCCCTCTCCCACTGGTACCAGCCCCCAAACCTTCCTGTTCTCTGTTTTTGGAAAAAAAGATATTTTTGTTTATTTAAGATATCTATTCAGAGAGTTTCACTATGACATTTCCAAGTATATATGTGTTGTATACTGATGTGGTTAATCCCCTCTATTGTTCTCCTTTCTACCTTAGTCCTCTTCTTATGGTGATTTCATATGTTAAGGGTTGATATTTTCTCTTGATGAGTTTCCTTTCATTAATATGAAGTGACCTTAATTGTCTCTTCTGATTAGTTTTAGTCTCAAGTCTGTGATATGATTATAGCTACTTCTTCCAGTTTATGTTGTACATTTCCTTGGAAAACTTTTTTCCCACCTTTTGACCCTAAGCAAGTATTTATTTTTTTCAGTGAGATGAGTATCTTGTAAACAACATATGGTTGGGTCCTGTTTTGTAATCCAATTTGCTATTCTATGTCTTTTGATTGGGGCATTGAGGCCATTTCCATTCATTGTTAATATTGAGAGATGTCTGTTGTTTCCAGTCATTTTTGTTGCCCTGTTGTTTAGTTTTTACCTATTCCTTGTTTACTGGTCTGCTTGCTCAAAAGGGTTTATTCTTTCATGAGTCTTCCTTCTCACTGTAGTTTCTTCTATATGTAAAAATTCTTCTGTAGTGCTGGCTTTTGTGGCCAAAAATTCCTTTAGTTTTTCCTTGTTGTGGAAGTTTAAAATTTCTCCTTCAATTAGGGAGGATAGTTTTGCTGGACAGATTAATCTAAGTTGACAGTTGCTTTCTTTCAGGGACTGAATTATGTCTTTACATGACCTTCTGGCTTTTAAAGTTTGAGTTGAGAAATCTGCTGTTTTTTTCTGATGGGGTTGCCTTTATATGTGACCTGTCTTTTCTCTTTTGCAGCTTTCAGAATTCTTTCTTTGTTTTGTGTGCTGAGTGTTTTGATTATGATGTATCTAGGGGTGTTCCTCTTTTGGTCTTAATGGTTTGGTGTTCTGTAAGCTTCCTGCACCTGGGTGACTCTCTTTCTCGAGGTTAAGGAAGTTTTCTGCTACTGTTCTATTTAATACATTGTCAATGCCTTTAGTTTGTATCTCTTTTTCTACACCCATGATTCATATGTTTGATCTTTTAATGATGTCCCAGATATCTTGCATGTTCCATTCATATTTTCTTGGCATTCTTTCATGATCTTTTACTGTTTGGTCTAATTCCTCTACTTTGTCTTCTGTTCCTGATACTCTATTTTCAACTGGCTCCACTCTGTTCATGATTTCAATTGCAATATTTACTTGGGATATTGATTATTTTTCAGGGTTTCCATATCTTTATTTATTTCCTCTTTCATATCCTGGACAGTCTTCTTAATTTCACTCATCTGTTTACTTGTATTCTCTTTGAGCTCATTTAGTTGTTTATTCATGTCCTTTTTGAGGTCAAGTACTAACTTTTGTATTTCTTATTTAAGGTCGTTAATCATTGTTACTATTGATTTTTGGAATTCATTATTTGATGGCCCTTCCTCTACACAGGGTTTAGAATCTTAGAGGTGGGATTGGCTTTTGATGGAGAGCAGTTGTCTTGATGTTCCATTCTGCATTAAGATTTATGGATCTGGAGTTGTTTTGGTTAGGGTTTTAATCTCTTGTGCCCCTGTAGTTGATGTTTTGAACTTTTTCCCTCCTGGAGCTATAGCAGTGTCAGAGAGGGGTATGCTGGATATGTTACCTCTTGCAGGGTTCTTGTTGTGGTGCTGGTTGCCTCCTTTCTCCTCTCAATGAGGGAGCTGGAGTTCCCACTCTTTGATGAGGGTGCAGGGGCTCTCCTGTATTTGTAGTGGGGAGTGCTGGGTCTCTGTGTACTGTGCTGGGGGAGGCAGGACTCCTAGTACCAGCAGAGTATCAGATTGCCACTCAGTAGAGGATCTGGGATTCCAGCTTTTGGACAAGATAGACGTGACTCTCCTACAGGGAGGTGCAGTGTGGAGCACTTAGCTTCTGTGTACCTTGGGGGAACAGGGATTCTGGTGCTGCCTGAAAAGTAGTAGGTTATAGCTTTCCTCCACTCAGTGGGGAATCTTATGTTCTCAATCTTTGACAGAGGAGCAGGGGCTCTATTGCTGTCAGGGATAGTGGTAAGTGCTGGGTTTCCATGCTCTGTGGGGAGAGAACCTCCTGGCACCACCAGAGTAGCAAAGCCTGGAGCCTGGGCAGGCTCCTGGTACTGAGTGGCAAGTTGAGGGATTTTAATCACTTGTATCTTCCCCTTGCCTCAATTACTGTGCTATGACTGTCTTAGCCGTTAGCTAGGTTGATGCACTATTTCTGTTCCCTGCCTACATGGTATAAATTAGCAATAACAAATTCACTGATTCAATGCCTGACCAGTTATTTACACAATATGTAGTGAGACCATGGGTGACATTATCTAAAATCTGTAGAGATTGGGGGGATAATGAACACTCAGGTAGTGAAAGGAAAGGGGGAAGATGGAGAGATGAGAAAGAAAAAATTGAGGTAGAGAAAGAAAAGTGGGGAATAGAGGGCTGAGTGAGTTAGTGTTAGGACAGAATGGAGAATGGAGTTAGGTAACAGTAAGATGGAAGAAAAAATGAAGAAAATAAAAGTTAAAATTAAAATTAGAAATACAGAAAAAATAAAAGAAATTAAATTATAGTAAAAGTAAAGTAAAATAAAAAATATATATCAGTTTATTGAATGTTCTTCTGAATTCAGGTTGAGGTGGTGATGTTTTTATTTTATTTTTATAGGGGATTTGGTCAAGGCTGTCCCTTCTTAAGGTTGGCATGTTGGGTTGCATGACAATGAGTGTTGCTCTTCCCTATTGGGCTGTTTTTTTTGTGTGTGTGTGGGGGGGGCTCAACTCTGAGTGTTTGAGTCCAGCTTCTTAGTGGAGCTGGGCCTCTGGAGCAGGTGGGTTCTCAGGAGTGATCCTGTGAGGGGTTGATGAATGAGCAGTCTCCTGCCCCTTCCACTCACAGGGTAAGCCTGTGAGTTAGACATCTCTAACTCTTTTAGAGTTAGACATCTCTCACCACTTTTCTAGTGGTGAGCCTTTCAATTTCAGCTTGCTCCTGGTTTCTCCAAGGCAGTGCAGTGCCTGGCTTTCTCAACAGAGGCTGCTGAATTGCTTCAACCCCACATGGGTTTTTCAGATCTGCATTCTGCTCCTCTCTCCCAGTCAGAGGGGAAATATCCCTCTGTGTATTTGGCCATCAGTTTTCTCCAATGGGATTGCAATCAGCTCCCCAGTTGTGCTAGAATACGTGGTTCCCTCACAAACAGTGTATTGTGCTTACTTGAGAGGTAAACAGATTCACTTGGTTGAGAATGGGTCAGCTGCAGAGAAGCACAGGCAGGCGGTAGAGGTTTTGTGTCCACTTGTGTTTGGTGGTACTGGTCTTTCCAGAAGCTTGCAGCAGCAATCTCTCTGTGGTTTTCTGTGTTGTATTATTGTTTGAGAAGTTGCAGACACACTAAGGTGGAGAGAGATCTGTGCAGACATGTGGCAGTTGGAGGTTCTGTGTCCACACATATTATGGTGGGTTCAGATACTCCCAGATAACTACAGGTCCCTGCTATTCTCTGTGTTGTGTTTTAGCTTTACTGACCCAAGCAGGAGGGAATTAAGAGAAAGAAAAAAAAGAGGAAAAAAGTAGCAGATTGGCCAGGTCTATCTGACCCTGCTGATGCTGGCTGTTACCAGCCAGTGAGTAGACAGGTGGGTTGGCTGCAGCTGCCTGTCCCTGTGTCTCGCTGTTATTTTTTTTTTAAAGTTAGTTTAAGGCTCAGTCAAAACTATGTGCCCCTCCAGTGTTAGTGGTACCTTGGTTGGCAGAAAGAAGAAAAATAGATAGCATGAACCAATTCAAGTTATGCTTTCCATGTCTTATGACGTGGAAATGCCATAAGAAAACTCCCTATAGAATTATCGTAAACAAAAATGCCTGCTTTTTCAAAAAAGTATAGGAAGGCAAAACAGGTCCTTCCTGGGAGATGGTACCAGTTGGAGTGGAAGGATATAAGGAAAGGGTGAAGGAGGCTGAGTGCAGTGAAAATATTATGCACTTATGTATGAAAATGGAAAAATGAGACATTTTGAAACTATTCCAGGAATGGAGGGAAGGGGAAATAAAATAGTGAAGGAGGGGGTGAATTCAACTATGACATAGTGTAAGAACTTTTGTGAATGCAACAATGGTGTACTCCAAGTACAACAATAATATAATAAAGAAAGGAAAAAAAAGAATAGTTAAATAATAAAAAAGACACAGACTGCCAAATTAGATTAAAAAGACGACTAATGTTTTCTGCCTTCAAGAAACTCACTGTACTGGAAAAGAGAAACACAGAATGAAAATGAAAAGAAAATATATTCCAAGCAACTAGAACCCAGAAGCAAGCATGAGCAGCAATACTTAAGTCTGACAAGGCAAAATTCTAACCACAATTAGTTAGAAGAGACAAAGGAGACACAAATTAGAAGAGACAGTATCACTCCATATTGATAAAGGGTGCACTCCATCAAGATGTTATAACAATTATAAACATATACACACCAATTGTTGCTACACCCAATTTCACAAAACAAACACTACTGGAAATAAAGATATGGATAGACCACAGCACAATAACAGGAGGTGACTTCCATACCCCATTTTAAACAATAGACAGGTCATCCATACAAAAAAACCAACACAGAAACATCACTATAGACCAAATGAACTTAATAGACATCAACAGAATATTCTGCCTAACAGCCACACAATGCACATTCTTCTCAGCAGCCTATGGAACTTTCTCCACAACAGGTCATATTTAGAAATACAGCAAATCTTAACAAATCCGGTAAATTGAAATAGCTTCTAGCACATTCTAGAGCTGCAATTCAGACATAATTATGTTAGAACGCAGTTCCTGATTTAGTAGTTCTAGTGGGTTTTTATATCAGACTTGCTTTCCTATCAACCTCTCAATGGAAGCTGGTGTTGCTGGTTCATGGAGCACACTTTGAGTTGGGAGATTTTAGAGTGTCCTTGAAAGTGATAATATATACATTTTTGGTTTTTTAAAGATATCTGCATTTAATTTTTTTTGCTTCTTTCCCTCCATGGCACTCAAGATTTGAAGGATGATAGCAATAACCTTCTGAGCAGAGAATTTTAGCCAAGTAATAAGAAAGTTTCTGAGAAAAAAAGAGGAGTTGGTTATCTGGGAAACAAAAACTAGGACATCAAAATATTCTCCAGAGTATTGCCACAAAATACTGCAACTCTCTAGAAGCACTAGAATTCTCTTCTGTCAAATCTCCCATTTAGCAACATAATTACTTTAAGTGTTTGTGTCAAAGTAGCTTATGTCTGTGGTACTTTACTATTTTCTGAGATTTTAATTACAGTTTTGTTGATTGTTTCTTTATTTTTCATATTTTTATTAGTATATATTAACTGTACAAAGAGTTTTCATTATAATGTTTCTATACATTATACATACAATTCACTTTGATCAAATTCATCCCCTCTATTATTCATAATTATCCCTCCTGTCCCTCTCCCTTCTTTTATGGTTTTCAGTGGGATTCATTATGCTATTGTCATACATACATGAATCATCATACATGCATGAAGCACTGGGGAAATGGTCCCTCTCATCCTGTATTGCCCACAGTTTCAGAACTGGCATGACCCTGAATTTCCACAATAATCCATGAAGAGATTTCAAAGAAGGATTCTTCAGATGCTTACATTTCTCAGATGTTGCTCCATAGAAAGGCCTTTAACCCTGAGAGAGAGAAAAGAGATTTTCCTCAGAATCTAAAGCAGAATCATTACAAAAGTGTTACAAGGGTCATAGCTTCAGAAGCATGGTCTTATAAATACACTAAGATAAATACAGCAACAAAAACTAAAATAAAAATTATTAAAGTGTTAAAACTTATAGTTCTTAGTTTGAAAGACCCTGTTGGCAAGCCATTCCCAATATATTCACTGATAGCTCTCATTCTAGATGCTGCAAAGTCAAATACTTGTTTTCTCAAGTTTCTTTGCAACTAGACCTGTTGAAATTGTAAGAAGGGGACTAAGGTAGAAAAGAGAAAAATAGAGAAGATGAACCAACTCAGTTTATGATACTTATATACATGGAAATGTCACAAGGAAACCAATGCATAGCTATCTTAAACAAACAAAAATGTCATTTTTAAAAAACAAAAACCAAGAACAAGAGGGCACAGCGGATTCTGTCAAGAGGGCTTGTACCAGTGAGAGGGGGGAGGATGTGGGGAAAGGGTGTAGGTGGGTGAACATGGTACAGATATTGTATACACATATTGTAAATGGAAACATGAGACCTGCTGAAACTATTCCAGGAATGGGGAAAGGGAGATAAACAAGAATGATGGAGGGGGTGAATTCAACTATGCTATGTTATAAGAACTTTTGTAAATGTCACAACATACCACCAGCACAACAACAACAACAGCAGCAGCAATAATGATAATAATAATAATAATAGAGATATATTTTTTAAAGAATCTACAAAACATAAGGAAACCAATGGATGCAATATCGATAGCCAGTTGAACACACAGAATAATTAACCCAGTTAATATGTGAAGAAAAACACAATTAAAACAGGTAATCCCCAAACTTATTAAGTAGTTCTTCCTCACTTCAGTCTCCCTCGGGTGGATGAAGAACAAATAATCATCAAAAAATGAATAAAGGGATAAATGGAGTACGGCATATACATTTAATTGAATATTCTTCAACCACAGTAAGGAATGAGGCAACAATACATAATAAAATGTGCATAAAATTCCCAAACTTCATGCCAAATAAAAGAAACCAGACAAAAGACGACATACTGTGTAATTTCATTTATATAAAATGTCCAGAATAAGGAAATTCATAGAGACATACAGCAGAGTATAAAGTTGTTTTTAAAAGTAGCACAAGACCATGCTCTTTTGGGTAAGGGCCCAGGCTCTGGGTGAGTCTGCCTGAGTTCAAGTTGTGATTGAACCATTCCTAAGCTTTGTGGCCTTTGTAAGTCATTTAACCACACTATGCCTCAGTTTCCTTACTTTGATCTAAGGTAATGATACAATACCTATACCATAAGCTTGGTGATGAGATGGCAAGACTTGTAAGGTGCTTAGAACGGTACCTAGCACAAAACACATATTTCTTTTTTTAAATTAGACTTTATTTTTATTTATTTATTTATTTTTAGAATTATAGAATTTTTGTTTTATGTTTTTGTTCATTTATTCACATGTGCATACATTGTTTGGGTCATTTCTTCACCCTGCCCACCTTTCTCCCCCTCCCTTCCTTAGTTTCAGGCAGGTCCCGTTCTGCCTTTGTGACTGATTTTGTTGAAGAAAGACGTAAGCCTAATAGGAAAGACAAAGCATTTTTGCTAGTTGAGTTAAGGATAGCTATACTAACACATTTCTAATAGTTGTTACTAGACACAAGTATCAATATGAAATAAGTTATTTGTTATGTGACAAAGCAAAGTGCAGGATGGCATCTTAAAAATCTGTGAAAATGTTGGTGGGAGTGCAGGCATAGTATGTTGAAGAGATCATAGTTGCTTTGAGCAGGGCAGACCTGGAGATGCTGGGGGTAACAAATGAGAATGGGTGTTTTGGGGTTTCTTGTGAGATGGTGGATACATTCTGTAACTGGGGAGGAGGGATGCAGAACATTGTGAATGTGATCAAAACCACTGAATGTACACTAAAATGGTTAAAATGGTGAATTCACCTCATGTGGTATTTACTGCCGAAGTTTTTTGTCATGTATATATTAACTGTGTTTTAACTTTCTAACTTCTGTGTTAAGTTTTTCAGACAGGGTCTTGCCAAGTAGTTGAGGCTGGTCTCAGACTCTACATCTACCTGCCTCTGCCAGGGATTATAGACAAGCACCACCTTGCATGTTTAGAGTATAATAACTGTACAAAGTAAGAGGTTTCATTATGACATTTCCATATATACATACAACATATTTTGATCACATTCACCCTTCTTATCCCCCCTTGAACTTCTCCCCTTCTGCTTCCTCATTCCTAGAAATCTCCCATTTACTTTTGTGTCTTTTCTTCCCTGTAGATTACACATGTGAGAGAAAACATGCAATATGTGTCTTTTTGGAACTGGTTTATTTCACTAAAAGATGATCTTCAGTTCCATTCATTTTCTTGCAAGTAATATAATTTTATTTTTCTTTGTGATTGAATAAAACTCTGCTGTGTATCTATGCAACATTTTCTTCATTGAATCATCCATTGATGGACAACTAGGCTGATTCCCTAACTTGGCTATTGTTACAGCCTTAGTGATAAGCAACATAGGCAGGCAAGTCTGCAGTAAGGTGACTTATTGAGTATATATCCAGAAGTGGCATGGCTGGATCATATGGTAGTTCTACGTTTAGTTTCTTGAGGGACTACCATACTGATCCCTATAGTGGCTGTATTGATTTATATTCTCACTGGCAGTGAATACAGATTCTTTCCCCCACATCCTTACCAATATTTGTTATTTTCAATTTTCTTGATAATAAACAATCTGACTGGAGTGAGATGAAATCTCGGTAGTTTTATTTCTTTTTTATTATGCATATTATAGGGCTTATTATTATGTTTCCATACATGCATACAATGTACTTCAATCATACTAGTCCCATCTCCTTCTCTTGTCCCCTTCCCTCCTCATGCTTGTCCTCTCCATCACCCAAAGAGTCTCTCTTCTACATTCAAATCTTTTGTATCTAGATTACAAATATGAGTGAAAACATGCTATATTTGTCTCTCTGAGTCTTAGCATTTTAACTGTAATATAATGTGTTGAGGCTTTTCTCTAATCATGTCTATCTGAAATTCTAATTGCCTCCCATACCTGGATGTCCTTATCTTTCCCTAGATTTGAGGAATTTTCTGCTATAATTTCATTGAATAAGATTTTGTGCGTTTAATTTGTATTTCAGCTCTTTCTTCAAATCCATGGATTCTTAAGTTTGGTCTCTTGATTATATCCCAGAGATCTTAACACTCATGGCCATGCTTGTACTTTTTTTTAATTACTGTCTGAATGTAGTATTTTCTCAATCTCGTCTTCAATTATTGATATACTTTTTTCTACTTGATCTAATTTATTCATGGTGCTTTCCTCTGTGTTTTAAAATTATATTGGTTGAGTTTTTCATTCCCAGCAGTTCCTTTCTTTTTCAGAATCTCAATTCAATTTCCTTGTGGAATTTCTCATCCAGGTTGCTTGAATTGGGAAGCAATAGGTTGTGAATTGGCCTTTTTCATTCCTGAATCTATTTGAATTCCCTTTAATATTATTGGACCTTTTTAAAACTAGATTTCTGAATTTGTTTAGCATTTCACCCATTTCAGTTAGTTTGCAAGAAGATTTGTAAGCTTTTAGAGGAGTTGCATTGCCTTATTTTCGCATGTTTCTAGTGTTTACACATTATGATCTCATTGCGCCGGCTCTCTCTCTTCCCTATTATTTTGCTTAGTGCTCTATGTTGGGGTCCTTTGTTCCTTTTACAAATCTAAAGCTCAATACTTCTGGATTTCACCTGGTATCTAATTGTGTTCTGTTTATCGTCCCCACCCTTGTCTTTTCATGCCACTTCTCCCTACATCCATATAGCTTGTGTTTTGTTTCAGATTCTTGGAAATAAAAAAAATTGCTGGGTAACTTTATTCTACCATCATCAAAACCCTCAATGTAATTTTGATTCACATTTCCCTGATGGGTAAACCTGTTGGACATTTTTTCATGTATTTATTTGCCATTTATATTTCTTCAATTGAAAACTGTCTGCTTGGCTTATTTGCTCTTTTGGTGTTTAATTTTTGAGTTCTTTACATAATCTAGGTATTAATCCTATTATATGAATAGCTGTCAAAGATTTTCTCCCATTCTGTAGGCTGTCCCTTTACTCTGTTGATTATTTTGCTGTTCAGAGGCTTTTTATTTATTTTTTATTTTTTTATTTCTTTTATTCATATGTGCATACAATGTTTGGGTCATTTCTCCCCCCTTCCCTCTGCCCCTTCGCTTACCCCCTTCCCCTTCTTTCACCCCCCCACCCTGTCACTGCCAGGCAGAAACTATTTTGCCCTTATCTCTAATTTTGTTGAAGAGAGAGTATAAGCAATAATAGGAAGGACCAAGGGATTTTGTTAGTTGAGATAAGGATAACTATACAGGTAGTTGACTTGCATTGCTTTCCTGTAAATGTTTGTTGCCTACTAAATTAATTCTTCTCAAACAAATCTTTTCTCTAGTTCCTGGTCCCCTTCTCCTATTGGCCTCTGTCACTTTAAAGTATCTGCATTAGTTCTCTGCACTGAGGGTAACAAATGCTATTAAGTTTTTTGGGTGTCTTGCCTATCCTCATACCTCCCTTTTGTGTTCTCGATTTATCATGTGATCAAAGTCCAATCTCTTGTTGTGTTTGCCCTTGATTTAATGTCCTCATATGAGGGAGAACATATGAGTTTTGGTCTTTTGGGCCAGGTTAACTCATTCAGAATGAAGTTCTCCAGTTCCATCCATTTACTTACGAATGAAAAGATTTCATTCTTCTTCATGGCTGAGTAGTATTCCGTTGTGTATAAATACCAAATTTTCTTAATCCATTCATTAGTAGTGGGGCATCTTGGCTGTTTCCATAACTTGGGTCATGTGAATAGTGCTGCAATAAACATGGGTGTGCAGGTAACTCTGGAATAACCTGTGTCACATTCTGTTGGGTAAATCCCCAAGAGTGGTATTGCTGGATCATATGGTAGATCTATGTTTAGATTTTTAAGAAGTCTCAAAATTTTTTTACAGAGTGGTTGTACTAGTTTGCATTTCCACCAGCAGTGTAAGAGGGTTCCTTTTTCCCCTGCATCTTTGTGAACACCTGTTGTTAGTGGTGATGCTAATGATAGCTATTCTAACAGTGGTGAGGTGGAATCTTAGTGTGGTTTTAATTTGCATTTCCTTTACTGCTAGAGATGGTGAGCATTTTTTCATGTGTTTCTTGGCCATTTGAATTTCTCCTTTTGAGAAAGTTCTGTTTAGTTCACTTGCCTATTTCTTTATTGGTTCATTAATTTTGGGAGAATTTAGTTTTTTAAGTTCCCTATGTAATCTGGCTATCAGTCCTTTGATGTGTAGCTGGCAAATATTTCCTCCCACTCTGTGGGTGTTCTCTTCAGCTTAAAGACCATTTCTTTTGTTGAGCAAAAGCTCTTTAGTTTTATAAAGTCCCATTTATCTATGCTATCTCTTAGTTGCTGTGGTGCTCGAGTTCCATTGAGAAAATCCTTCCCTATACCTATTAGTTCCAAAGTATTTCCTACTCTTTCCTGTACCACCTATAGAGTTTGGAGTCTGATATTAAGATCCTTGATCCATTTTGAGTTAATATTGGTATAGGGTGAAATACATGGATCTAGTTTCAGTTTTTTGCGGACTGCTAACCATTTTCCCAGCAATTTTTGTCTAACAGGCTGTCTTTTCTCCATCGTACGTTTTTAGCACCTTTGTCAAAGATAAGTTGGTTATAGTTGTGTGGCTATAACCGCGTCCTCTGTTCTGTTCCACTGGTCTTCACGTCTGTTTTTGTGACAGTACCATGCTGTTTTATTGTTATTGATTTGTAATATAGTTTGAACTTTGGTATTGTGATACCTCCAGTGTTGTTCTTTTTACTGAGTATTGCCTTGGCTATTCGTGGGGTCTTGTGTTTCCATATAATTTTAATGGTAGATTTTTCAATCTCTTTGATGAATGTCATTGGGATTTTGATGGGAATTGCATTAAACATGTAGATTGTTTTTGGGAGTATAGACATTTTTACTATGTTGATTCTACCAATCCATGAGCATGGGAGATCTCTCCACTTTCTATAGTCTTCTTCGATTTCTTTCTTCAGAAGTTTATAGTTTTCCATGTAGAGGTCATTCACATCCTTTGTTAAGTTTACACCTAGATGTTTGATTTTTTTTTGAGGCTATTGTAAATGGGATTATTTTCATATATTCTTTCTTAATTTATTTCTTATTAGTGTATAGAAATGCTAATGATGTTTCTATGTTTATTTTATATCCCGCTACCTTGCTATAGCTGTTGATGGTGTCTAGGAGCTTTTGAGTAGAGTTTTTTTGGTCTTTCAGGTATAGGATCATATCATCTGCAAATAGGGATATTTTGACAGCTTCTTTATCTATTTGTATTTTATTCCTTCTTCTTGCCTAATATCTCTGGCTAAGAATTCCAGTACTATGTTGAATAGGAGTGGAGATAGTGGGCATCCTTGTCTAGTTCCTGATTTTATAGGGAATGGTTTCAGTTTTTCTCCATTAAGTATAATGCTTGCTGTAGGTTTGTCATATATAGCTTTTATAATGTTGAGGTACTTCCCTTCTATTCCTAGTTTTCTTAGAGCTTTTATCATGAAATGGTGTTGGATCTTATCAAAGGCTTTTTCTGCATCTATTGAGATGATCAAGTGGTTTTTGTCTTTGCTTTTGTTAATGTGGTGTATTACATTTATTGATTTTCATATGTTGGTCTACCCCTGCATTCCTGGGATGAAGCCTATTTTGCCATTGTGAATGATCTTTTTGATGTGTTGTTGAATTGGGTTTGCCTTTATTTTTTTGAGAATTTTTGCATCAATGTTCATTAAGAAGATTGGCCTGTAGTTCTCCTTTTTGGAGATGTCTGCCTGGTTTGTGATGAGAGTAATATTGCCTTCATAAAATGAGTTAGGCAGTGTTTCTTCCCTTTCTAGTTCATGGAGTTTATGGAGGGTTGGCACTAGAACTCATTTAAAAGCCTGATAGAATTCAGCAGTGAATCCATCATGTCCTGGACTTTTCCATTTTGGGAGACTCTTCATTGCTGCTTCAATTTCTTTTTGTGTTATAGAACCAACTTTTTGTTTCATTAATTCTTTGTATTTTTTTGTTTCAATTTCCTTGATTTCAGGTCTTATTTTTATTATTTCTTTCCTATTTGTTTTGGGATTTGCTTGTTCTCATTTTTCTAGGAGTTTGAGATGTATCATTAGGTCATTGATTTGGGATCTTTCAGTCTTTTTAATATATGCACTCATGACTATAAACTTTCCTCTCAGGACTGCGTTTGCTGTGTCCCATAGGCTCCAGAAGGTTGTGTTTCCATTTTCATGGACATTCAAGAACTTTTTAATTTCCTCTTTTATTTCATCAATGACCCACTGTTCATTAAGCAATCAGTTATTCAGTTTCCAGGGTTTTGCATGTTTTTCATCTTTATTTTTGTTGTTGAGTTCTAGTTTTATTGAACTGTGATCAGATAAAATGCATGGTATAATTTCTATTTTCTTATATTTTCTGAGGCTTTCTTTGTGCCCTAGGATATGATCTATTTTGGAGAAGGTTCTGTGGGCTGCTGAGAAGAATGTATATTGTGTAGAAGTTGGATGAAATGTTCTGTAGACATCAACTAGGTCCATTTGATCTATGGTATATTTTAGATCTAGGATTTCTTTATTGATTTTTTGTTTGCATGACCTATCTATTGATGATAATGGGGTGTTAATTTCTCCCATGACCACTGTGTTGGAGTTAATATACGCTTCTAGGTCTTTCAGGGTATGTTTGATGAAACTGGGTGCATTGACATTGGGTGCATATAGGTTGATAATTGTTATTTCATTTTGGTCTATTTCCCCTTTTATTAGTATGGAATGTCCTTCTTTATCTCATTTGATCAGTGTAGGTTTGAAGTCTACTTTGTCAGAGATAAGTATTGCTACTCCTGCCTGTTTCTGGGGCCATTGGCTTGGTAAATATTCTTCCAGCCTTTCATCCTAAGTCTATGCTTATTTCTGTCAGTAAGATGGGTCTTCTGTAGGCAACAAATTGTTGGATCTTCCTTTCTAATCCATTTAATCAAATGGTGTCTTTTGATGGGTGAATTAAGTCCATTAGCATTAAGTGTTAGTATAGATAGGTATGTGGTGATTCCTATTATTTAGTTGTCTAAGTTGTTTGAAGGTTTGGTTGTGTGTACCTAAATCGAGGTTACTCTCTACTTTCTTTCTTTTTCTTTTCCTGTAGTTTGGTGCTGCCTGCCCTTCATGGTTATGTTGGGTTGCACTTTCAGTGTGCCTGATCCCTTGAAGAGTCTTTCGAAGTGGTGGCTTTGTGGTCACATATTGTTTTAGTTTCTTCTCATCATTGAAGACTCTTATTGTTCCATCTATTTTGAATGTTAGTTTTGCTGGGTAGAGTATCCTAGGGTTGAAGTTATTTTCCTTCAGTGCCCAGAAGATCTCACCCCAAGCTCTTCTTGGTTTTAATGTATCTGTCGAGAAGCCTGCTGTGATTTTGATGGGTTTACCTTTGTATGTTATTTGTTTTTTCTCTCTCACAGCCTTCAATATTCTTTCTCAGGTCTCTGTACTTGTTGTTTTAATGAAATATGCCGTGGGGTAGTTCTATTTTGTTCAGGTCCTTTTGGTTTGTGAAGGTTTCCTGTACTTGTATGGGCATAGTTTTCTGTAGATTTGGGAAATTTCCTGTTATTATTTTGTTAAATACATTATGCATTGCTTTTTCTCACACCTCTTCTCCTTTTTCAATGCCCATTCTTGTCAGGTTTGGTCTTTTGATGGAGTCAGTAAGTTCTTGCATTTTCTTTTCACAGGTCTTGAGTTGTTTAACTAATAGTTCTTTGGATTTTCCCTTAATTATCATTTCATGTTCGAGTTCTGAGATTCTGTCTTCTGCTGGTTCTAGTCTGCTGGAGTGGACTTCCATTTTGTTCTGCATTTTTGTTTCATTCTTTTTTCTTAGGTTTTCCATATCCTGAGTCACTTCCTCTTTACTATTGTCTATTTTCAGCCTGAATTCATTTATCTCTTTATTAATCATGTTCTTTGTTTCAGTGTGGTGTTTTTATGGTTTCTTTTATTTCTTCTTGTGCTTCCTCAAATTCTCTATTTTTGTTGTCTTGGAATTTCTTAAGTGTTCTCTGTACATTTTGGTTCACCATATCCAGTATCATCTCTATAAAATTCTCATTGATTACTTGCAGGATTTCTTCTTTCAGAGTGCTTTTGTGGGCTTCATTGGGTTCTTTGGCATAGTTTATCTTCATTTTGTTGGAGTCTGGACCTTAGTTTTTGATTTCCTCATTTGCCTATGGTTTCTGTACTAATTTCTTATTGTGGGGAAACTGGTTTCCCTCTTTTTTCTGTCTTCCCATCATTGCCATTGCTATTGTTACTGTCCCTGTACTGTGTGTAATTCATTATTGCCTAGCTTGTAATAATAACAATGGTGATATCTAGAATAGAAGGATGAGAGGAGAGGGAAAGCAAAGAATGTAAAGAAAAGGGGAAAAAAACAAAACAAACAAAACTCCCAAACAGACAAAGAAAAAAAAACAGAGACAAAGCAATAAACAGGGAGAGATAGTGTACTAATCAATGGTAAGCTAAACAGGCATTAGAGAGACAGAGAGAGGATTGAGAAAAAAAATAATAAAAAAATCCCTAAGTTCAAATGCAATAGTTTCAGTCTTAATAATTTTGTTGTTAGTACTTCAGCCTCCAGTCTTGAAGAGGTCTCAGTGTCTGAGAAGGAGTTCTGTTGTTTTCTCATCAAAGGGGAAAAAACAAAAAAATATCAAAAAACAAAAAACAAGCAAACAAAGGAACAAACAAAAAATATCCAAGGTTTAAATGCAATACAGTTTCAGTTAGTCTTTCAGCATCCAGTCCTAGTTCTGTCCTTTCATCAAAGGAAGATAAAAAAAGGAGTCTGGAGATAGCTTTGTGAATGTCTATCTGAAACTATGGCTCACCTGCCTCCTACTGTCTAAGAGGCTTTTTAAACTGATGCAATCCCACTTGTTATTCTCTCTCTTATTTGTTGAGGTATTGGATTCATATTCAGAAATTCATTGTCTATACTCGGATCTTGAAGTGTGTCCCTCCATTTCCTCTAGGAACTGAAAGGTTTCAGGTTTTGCATTAAAGTGATGGATGCATACTGACTTGATTATTGTTGCAGGGTGAGAGAGAGGGATCCAGTTTCAGACTTCTACCTGCAGATGTCCAGTTTTCCCAGCACCACTTGAAAAAGAGATAGTCTTTTCTCCATGGTAATTTTGTCACCTTTGTCAAGAATCAGATGGCTGTAGATGCTTGGGTTTACTTCTAGATCTTCTGTTCTATCTCTGTTGCATGCATATCTGTTCTTATGCCAGTACAAGGCTGTTTTTGTTATGGCTCTGTAGTATAGTTTGAAGTCAGGTGTTTTGATAACTCTAGCATTGCTCTTTTTGTTCAGGATTGCTTTGGCTATTCAGGGTCTTTTGTATTTCCATAAAAAATTTAGGATTATTTTTTCTATTTCTGTGAAGAAATGTTAGTGGAATTTTGATGGGTATCACATTTAATCTATATATCACGATTCATAATATTGACATTTTCACAATATTAATTCTGCCAGTCATGGAAGATATTTCAACCTTCTAATGTATTCTACAATTTCTTTCTTCAGTGCTTGATAGTTTTAAATGTAGAAAATAAATATTCCCTTTTAAGGCATCTGAAAACCCTCAGAATTTCAGAGTGGGATACATATAACCCTGGGCCAGGGTTTCTACATCTTGGCAATATTAATGTCTTTAACACTTTTGGTTAAGTTTACTAGTAACTTTTAAAACATTTAATATTGAAAATGAGTCATATACTCACAGGAAGAGAAGAAAAGAGTATCATCAGGATACTGACCACAAACTCTAGATGATTTTTAAGGACTATCATTCTTACAATGAACTATAGTTGAGTGAGGAAGTGAAGAAACATGATATATAAAAACATAAAATAGTTCCACCTCTCTAAAGTAAAATAATACATAGTTTACAAAAACTAAACAAAAACAATAAACCCCAGTATTGGCAATGCTGTAAGTAAGTGGTTGCTATTAGACTTCGAAACAAACTTTCTGGAAATTAAATTGTAATATACACTAAAAGCATGAAAATCCAATCTAACTGTTCATTAGGGAATTCACATTTAGTGTTGTTATTAAATAAGAATGATGCAGAAGGATTTACATAAATGCATATTCCAAGAAAACCAGTGTAAGTGTGCCTGAATAAGGGATGATTTATGTAAGTTATGTTGTTTCTTTACATTTAAATGCTATGTAAAAATACATAGCATTTTCATTCATCTTGTGGAAATAAAGACAATCCATGTGTGAACAATTAAAGGTGATTTATTCTAAGATTGCTATATATAGAAATGAAGGTGTCCACCACCACTTGCATTTAGTATAGTGAAGGTCAGGCAGAGGAGTGGAAAAGATTTAAAGAAAAAGAAAGAAAAGGCTTTGGTACACCCTCACAGAGTCTTTGACATGGGGAAGCTGCAAGTAGATTAATTAAGAGCAGAGTATCTATGTGACTGGAAGGAGTGCATGTTGGCTTTCTACTGCTGATCCTGTACTAGAATCATGGGCAAAAATTAGGGAAGCTGTAAGTTATTAATTAAGTCCTGGTTGTCTTGGGCTGATTGCTACATGGATCATTGGGTAGCTTCCTGAATTGGTTTCTAGAGATTGTAGGTCAGAGTTCTTCCTTTATATCTGCCATTGTCATTTGTGCATCCAGTCTCTGAATTCATTTGCTTGACTTTGTAGATCAACACCATCCTCCTAACTTGGACACTGTGGGTCCTGAGGCAGAAGCTTTCCAGCATCAATGCTGAAGTCTCCATACTCAAAGACACCAGGTGCAGCCTTCCTTGGTTTCCTGTCCTTATCTAGTTTATTTTCCTTCTTCCCACAAAAGTCCATTGAACACCTTTTGTATGCAGTGTCCTTGTCTCAGACAGAGAAGCAATGAGTCCAGTGTAGAATAGCATGGGGTTCAGATGTCAAGGCTCCAACTCCAGATCTGCAATCTTAGATCTATGTGACCTTAGGCAAGTTACACATCCTGTCTGAAGCTCAGTTTCCTCATATGTAGACTACTTCAATGTCATGTTTTATGGGGATTATAAAGCATTTGGCACATTTATTAAGAACAGTGAGCATTTCATAGATTTCAACTATTAATACATTCTCTGTGAATAATTATATGTGCAAAGTTATAAGGAAGAGAATCATATTTTTTAAAGAAAAATTTACAGTAATGTCAAAAATACTTTACTATTTAATGAGGAATTCTGCAAATTAGAACAATATCAGAAATTGTACTAAGCATCTTACATGCATGACTTGATCTCCAAATCCATGCCCATAAAGGAGGGTGGGTTAACTTGGCATTTAGAAAGAACATCCTTTAGTAAAGGATGAAAATCCTTTAGTAAAGATGGAGAACTACCATATAAGAGGGGACAGAAGGAAGACACTGGGGAAGTTGGGCAGGGCTGGGTAGAGGGGCACCATATGCCTGACTGAATGAATAGGTGTCATCCTGAGAGCAATGGAGAAACCATAGATAGCTGCAGTAGGGTGGAGTCCTTGTCAAATGGGGTGATTTTGACAGAGGTAGGCAGGTACAAAGGGAAGAAAATGGAAAGCAGAAAAGTGTCAGGGTCAATTTGGGTTTTAGAAATATCCTGAAAAATACTCAGCTGGGCATTGGTGGCTCACGCCTGTAATCCTAGCTACTCAGGAACTGGAGATCAGGAGGATTGCAGTTTGAAGCCAGCTTGGGCATATAGTTCATGAGACCCTATCTCAAAAACCCTTCACAAAAAAGGGGCTTGTGGAGTGGCTCAAGGTTTAGGCCCAGAGTTCAAGCCTCAGTATTGAAAAAAAAGTACTGCCAATATCAAATACCAGAACTTCCAAACAATACTCAACAGGCATCCTCATAAATTAATAACTGAGTTTGCATAATAATAATAAAATCCCACAGAAACCATAAGGAAGAGGAATTGTTAAAGCAGAGTACTGTAGCTGCCCCAAAAGTATTTCTGAAAACCAGGAATCTGAATCTCTGAGGATGTCATGACCATTAATGAAATAAAGTGCAAATCTTTCATTCCACATAAGGTAGAAAGACCTCCAAATAAAATTAGTCCCACACCTTCATTGAAAGGGTGAACTAAATTCATAGCAAAGAGAGAAAATGAAGTCATTTTTCTGTCTAGACTTTGAATCGCTGTGTAGAATAGATGAAAAATAATAGGAAAGGAAGAAAGGACAGGAGGGAAGAAGTGGAGGAGCAAAAGAAGGAGAAAGGAGAGAAAAGAGCCACACTTCTGGACTTCTGTGTTGGGAGTTCAAATTTACATTAACATCATAATTCTCTGACTCCTGAGATGTAAAACATATTTAAAGTTACATTATTATCATTATTTTATAGGTTGATTTATGCTTCACACAATAAGATGTGTTGAATTCCCAACTCCCAGGACCTCAGAATGTGAACTTATTTAGAATAATGGTCATTACAGAGGGAATGAAGTTAAGATGAGATTATTAGAGTGGAATCCAATCAACATAACTATTGTCTTTATCAATCTGGGAAATTCAGACACAGAGAAAACAAAGGGAAGACTATGGCAAGAAACACAGGAAGAAGATGGCATCTAGAAGCCCCTAACCCACCTCTTCCAGGCCCCATGTACCTAATTATTTCCTGAAGTCTCCTTCCATTACCATGCAGCTCCCCTCCACAATTTAAACAGAATATTCAAAGCTGCAAGAGAAAAGCCTCGAGTCATAAAGTCAAAACCATGAGAGTAACAGGAGATTGCTCAACAGAACCTTTAAAAGCAAAAAGGACATGCAATTGTGTATATCAAGATCTGAAAGAAAATAATTTTCAACCTAGATAACTCTACCCAGAAAAGTGATCCCTTATAATTGAAGGAGAAATAAAAACTTTCCACAATAGATTAAAAAAAAAGCAATTACTAATCATTATACCAGCACTGCAGAAGACTCTGAAAGCATAGCATACAAAGAGAAGAAATGAAACCCTGAAAACTAGTGAAAGAATGAACCTCAGTAGACAAGTAGATAAACAAATGAAGGGTAGGGAAGAAACATGCACTACAAAACCAATAAATTTGAGAGGATTCCAAGCTGGCAACTAGAGGGAGGAAGCAGAAAGTGTGCTTCCTAAAGTGAAATCTTGGAGAGATGCTGGAGATACACCTTACATGAAAAACCACAGAGAAGAGGCAAAACTTTAACTCCACCACACCACAATCCCATGCATAACATCCCCACTCCATGCTAAACAGAGAAACCAGGAGGGCTCCCGCACCACCAGACACCAGCTCCCAGACTGCTTGGGAAGACGCAGACCACAACATGAGTTAAGTGGCATGCAATACTACCACAGACAACCCTGGGCCAGATCAGTATAGCCCCATGGACAGACTGACCCCCACACAGGGAAAAAAGAAAAAAAATAGAATAAAAAACAATGAAGACAAAAGAGACACATAGCAAAGAGGGCGGGGTGCCCTGAGCACCAAAGGGGGGGAGGGGAAATCCCTCACAGAACTATAAGTAAACAAGCCAGACAGAGAAGGCAGGAGCAGTGGCACCCACCCGTAAACCAGAGTGGGAAAACTTGTAAAAGTGGTGGTGGGAGGAAGTGTCACTTCCCATGTGAACTATAAATAAACACACCAGCCTGAGAAAGCAGGGGCAGTGTCACCTCCCCCAGTGTGCTTGGAAAGGGAAAAGCTTGTAAAGGTGGTGGCTCTGGCCCAGGAGAACTCTAAATAATCAAAGCCTGAGGGGCTAGGTGAGTATTAACCTCACTCCTCAGATCTGCATAAATAAAGCCTTCAGCAACAGCAGGCTGACAGTAGTGGGCAAGTGAGCTGCAGCCTCAGGTAGACAATAACAAAGCTGTCTCCAGACTTTTTTTTTTGCTCTTCCTTTGATGAGACAACAACCAAACTACACTTGCATGCTGAAAAACTTAGAAACTATTTCATTTGAACTTGGGACATTCTGTGGTTTTTTTTTTTTTTTTTGGTTTTTTTCTCCTTTGATGAGACAATGACAGAACTAGTTTTTGAGACACAATCTCCAGGATTGGAGGCTAAGGGACTAACATGAAAATTATTAAGACTGAAACTTTATTTTATTTGAACTTAGATTTTTTTTTTATTTTTCAATACTCTCTTTGTCTCTCTAATGCCTGTTTAGCTTACTGTTGATTAGTACACTACCTCTCCCTATTTATATCTTTGAAAATTTTTTGTTTGTTTGTTTTGTTCTTTTACTTGTTGTTTATTTGTTTTTCCCTTTTTTTACCTTCTTTGCTCTCTCTCTTCTCTTACACTTCCATTCTAAATATCACCATTATTATTATAAGCTAGAAAATACTTAATTGCACACAGTACAGGGACAATAACAACACCAAGGTCAATGATGGGAAGACAGAAAAAACAGGGAAACCAGTTTCCACACAGCAAAAAATTAGTACAGGATCTAGAGGGAAATGAAGAAAACAGATACTCAGATCCAGACTCCAACAAAATGAAGATAAACTATGCCAAAAAATGCAATGAAGCCCACAAGAATAATCTGAAAGAAGAAATCCTACAGGTAATCAATGAGAATTTTATAGAGATGTTACTGGATATGGTCAACCGAAATGTACAAGAGACACTCAAGAAACTCCAAGACAACAAAAATACAGAACTTGAAAAAGCACAAGAAGAAATAAAAGAAACCATAGAAGCACTGCAAAAACACCAAAGTGAAACAAAGAACATGATTAATAAAGAGATAAATGAACTCAGGACAAAAATAGACAACATTAAAGAGGAAACAACCCAGGATATGGAAAACCTCAGAAAAAAGAATGAAACAGAATTGTAAAACAGAAAGGAAGGCCAATCCAGCAGAATAGAACAAACAGAAGACAGAATCTCAGAACTCGCAGATGAAATGATAATTAAAGGAATAACCAAAGAACTATTAGTTAAACAACTCAAGACTTGTGAAAAGAAAATGCAGGAACTCACCGACTCCATCAAAACACCAAACCTGAGAATCATGGGCATTGAAGAAGGAGAAGAAGTGCAAGCAAAGGGAATGCATAATATAGTCAACAAAATAATAACAGAAAATTTCCCAAATCTGGAGAAATTGGTTCCCACAGATGCAAGAGGCCTTCAGAAAACCATACAGACCAGACAAAAATAGAACTACCCCACAGCATGTTATATTAAAACAACAAGTACAGAGACCTGAGAAAGAATATTGAAGGCTGTAAGAGAGAAAAAAAGTAATATACAAAGGTAAACCCATCAAAATCACAGCAGACTTCTCAACAGAAACATTAAAAGCAAGACGAACATGGGGTGAGATCTTCCGGGCACTGAATGAAAATAACTTCAACCCTAGGATACTCTACCCAGCAAAACTATCATTCAAAATAGATGGAACAATAAAAGTCTTCATAATAAGCAGAAACTAAAACAATATATGACCACAAAGCCACCACTTGAAAAGATTCTTCAAGGGATCATGCACACTGAAAGTGCAACCCAACATAACCATGAAAGGACAGGCAGCACCAAACTACAGGAAAAGAAAAAGCAAGAAAGTAGAGAGTAACCTCGATTTAGGTACACAAAATTAAACCTTCAAACAACTAAGACATCTAAATGATAGGAATCACCACATACCTATCAGTACTAAGACTTAATGTTAATGGACTTAATTCCCCCATCAAAAGGCACCATTTGATGAACTGAATTAAAAAGGAAGATCCAACAATTTGTTGCTTACAGGAGACCCATCTCAATGACAGAAATAAGCCTAGGCTTAGGATGAAAGGCTGGAAAAATATTTAACTAGTCAATGGCCAATGAACACAGGCTGGGTAGCAATACTTACCTCTGACAAAGTAGACTTCCAACCTACATTGATCAAGTGAGATAAAGAAGGACACTCCATACTATTACAAGGGGATATAGACCAAAATGAAATAACAATTATCAACCTATATGCACCCAATGTCAATGCACCCAGTTTCATCAAACATACCCTGAAGGACCTAAAAGCATATATTAACTCCAATACAGTGGTAATGGGAGACTTTAACACCCCATTATCATCAATAGATAGGTCATGCAAACAAAAAATCAATAAAAATTTCTAGATCTAAAATATACCATAGATCAAATGGACCTAGTTGATGTCTACAGAACATTTCATCCAACTTCTACACAATATACATTCTTCTCAGCAGACCACAGAACCTTCTCCAAAATAGATCATATCCTAGAGCACAAAGAAAGCCTCAGCAAACATAAGAAAATAGAAATTATAGCATGCATTCTATCTGATCACAATGCAATAAAACTAGAACTCAACAACAAAAATAAAGATGAAAAAATGCAAACACCTGGAAAAGGAATAACTGATTGATTAATGAACAGTGAGTCATTGATGAAATAAAAGAGGAAATTAAAAAGTTCTTGAATGTCCATGAAAATGAAAGCACAACCTTCTGGAACCTATGGGACACAGCAAAGGCAGTCCTGAGAGGAAAGTATATAGCCATAAATGCATATATTAAAAAGACTGAAAGATCCCAAATTAATGACATAATGATACATCTCAAACTCCTAGAAAAACAAAAACAAGCTAATCCCAAAACAAATAGAAGGAGAGAAATAATAAATATGAGAACTGAAATCAATGAAACAGAAACCAAAAAAGACATACAAAGAATTAATGAAATAAAAATTTGGATCTTTGAAAAAAAACAAGATTGACAGACCCCTGGAAAACTGAGTAAAATGAGGAGAGAAAAAACGCAAATTAGTAGAATCAGTAATGCAAAAGGGGATATAACAACAAATACCATGGTAGTCCAGGAAATCATCAGAGACAACTTCTAGAACCTAAATTCAAACAAATTCAAAAATCTTAAAGAAATGGAAATATTTCTAGATACATATGATCATCCAAAAACTGAACAAAGAGGATATTAATCACCTGAATAGATCTATAACACAAAAAGAAATTGAAGCAGCAATGAAGAGTCTACCAAAAAAGAAAAGTCCAGGACCAGATGGATTCACTGCTCAATTCTATCAGACTTTTAAAAGAGATCTAGTGCCAACCCTCCATAAACTGTTCCATGAAATAGAAAGGGAAGGAACACTGTCTAACTCATTTTATGAAGGCAATATTACTCTCATCCCAAAACCAGACAGACATCTCCAAAAAGGAGAACATAGAACAATCTTCTTAATGAACATTGATGCAAAAATCCTCCATTAAATAATGGCAAACCGAATTCTACAACACATCAAAAAAGATCATTCACCATGAACAAGTAGGCTTCAGCCCAGGAATGCAGGAGTGTTTCAACATACAAAAATCAATAAACACAAGAAACCACAATAGCAGAAGCAAAGAAAAAAACCACTTGATCATCTCAGTAGATGCAGAAAAATCCTTTAATAAGATGCAACAACATTCTGTGATAAAGGCTCTAAGAAAACTAGGAATAGAAGGAAAGTACCTCAACATTATAAAAGCTATATATGACAAACCTACAGGCAGCATTATACTTAATGGAGAAAAACTGAAACCATTCCCTCTAAAATCAGGAACCAGAAAACAATGCCCACTATTTCCACTCCTATTCAACATAGTACTGCAATTCTTAGCCAGACATGTTAGGCAAGAAGAAGGAATAAAAGGAATACAAATAGGTAAAGAAACTGTCAAAATATCCCTATTTGCAGAAGATATGATCCTATACCTTAAAGACCAAAAAAACTCTACTCAAAAGCTCCTAGACACCATCAACAGCTATAGCAAGGTATCAGGATATAAAATCAACATAGAAAAATCATTAGCATTTCTATACACTAATAATGAACAAACTGAGAAAGAATATATGCAAACAATTCCATTTACAATAGCCTCAAAAAAATTAAATACCTAGGTGTAAACCTAACAAACGATGTGAATGACCTCTACAAGGAAAACTACAAACTTCTGAAGAAAGGGATTGAGGAATACTATAGAAATTGGAGAGCTCTCCCATGCTCATGGCCTGGTAGGATCAACATAGTAAAAATGTCTATACTCCTGAAAGTAATCTACATGTTTAATGTAATTCCCATCAAAATTCCAATGACATTCATTAAAGGGATTGAAAAATCTGCTGTTAAATATATATGGAAACACAAGAGGCCATGAATAGCCAAGGCAATACTCAGTAAAAAGAAGAATGCTGGAGGTATCACAATACCTAACTTCAAACTACATGACAAAGCAATAACAATAAAAACAGCATTGTACTGGCACAAAAACAGACATGAAGACCAGTGGAACAGAATAGAGGAGCTGGATATGAAGCCACACAACTATAACCAACTTGTCTTTGACAAAGGCACTAAAAATATATGATGGAAAAAAGACAGCCTCTTTAACAAAAACTGGTGGGAAAAAGGTTAGGAGTTGGAAAAAACTGAAACTAGATCCATGTATATCACCCTATATGAATATTAACTCAGAATGGATCAAAGATCTTAATATCAGACCACAAACTCTAAAGTTGGTACAGGAAAGAGTGGGAAATACTCTGGAATTAATAGGTATAGGCAAGGACTTTCTCAATGGAACACCAGCAGCACATCAACTGAGAGATAGCATAGATAAATGGGACTACATAAAACTAAAAAGCTTTTGCTCAACAAAAGAAATGGTCTCTAAACTGAAGAGACCACCCACAGAGTGGGAGAAAATATTTGTTAGCTACACATCAGACAAAGGTCTGATAACCATAATATATTGGGAACTTAAAAAACTAAATTCTCCCAGTATTAATGAACCAATAAAGAAACAGAACTTTCTTAAAAGAAGAAATTCAAATGGCCAAAAAACACATGAAAAAATGCTCACCATCTCTAGCAATAAAGAAAATGCAAATTAAAACCACACTTAGATTCTACCTCACACCCATTAGAATAGCCATTATTAGCAACACCACTAACAACAGATTTTGGTGAGGATGTGGGGAAAAAGGAACTATCTTACACTGCTGGTGGGAATGTAAACTAATACAACCACTGTGGAAAAAATGTGGAGGCTACAAAAAGCTAAACATTGATCTACCATATGATTCAGCAATACCACTCTTGGGATATACCCAAAAGACTGTGACACAGGTTACTCCAGTGGCAGCTGCACACCTATTTTTATTGCAGTACTATTCACAATAGCCAAGTTATGGAAAGAGCCAAGATGCCCCACTACTGTTAAATGGATTAAGAAATAGAATTTTATGCAGCCATGAAGAAGAATGAAATGTTAGCAATTACAGGTAAATGGATGGAATTAGAGAACATCATTCTGAGTGAGATTAACCTGACCCAAAAGACCAAAAAGAATGTTTTCCCTCATATGCGGACATCGCATTGAGGGCAAACACAACAAGGGGACAGGACTCTGATCACATGATAAAGTGAGAGGACACAAGGGAGGTGTGAGGATAGGTAAAACACCTAAAAAACTAGATAACATTTTTTCCCTCAAAGCAGAGAAAATAAGCAGATACTTTAAAGCAACTGAGGGCAAGGAGAAGGGTCCAGGAAGTGGAGAAAAGGTTAGTTCAAGGAGAATTAACTTAGAAGGTAACACACATATACAGGAAATCAAAGCAAGTCAACTCCCTGTATAGCTATCCTTATGTCAACTAGCAAAAACCCTTGGTCCTTCCTATTATTGCTTATACTCTCTCTTCAACAAAATTAGAGATAAGGGCAAAATGGCTTCTGCCATGAAGTGAGGGGTAAGGAAGGGTGTGGGGAGTAAAGGAGGGGTTGGGGGGAAGGGGTAGAAATGACCCATTGTGTGCACATATGAATAAAATAAACATAAAAAACCATCTCCCCAAAATTTAAAGTACAGGACCTGAGGGATTCTCTGCTGAATTCTATCAGACTTTTAAAGAACAACTGATACCAACCCTCCTTAAACTGTTCCATGAAATAGAAAGGGAAGGAACACTGCCTAACTCATTTTATGAAGCCAATATTACTCTCATCCCAAATCCAGACAGACATCTCCAAAAAGGAGAAGTATAGGCCAATCTTCTTAATGAACATTGATGTAAAAATCCTCCATTAAATAATGGCAAACTGAATTCAACAACACATCAAAAAGATCATTCACCATAAACAAGTAGGCTTCATCCCAAGAATGCAGGTGTACTTCAACATACGAAAATAAAAAAATGTAAGAAACCAAAATAGCAGAAGCAAAAGACAAAAACCACTTGATCATTTTAATAGATGCAGAAAAATCCTTTGATAAGATCCAACACAATTTCATGATAAAAGCTCTAAGAAAACTAGGAATAGAAGGAAAGTACCTCAACATTATAAAAGCTATATGACAAACCTACAGCCAGCATTATACTGAATGGAGAAAAACTGAAACCATTCTCTCTAAAATCAGGAACTAGACAATGATGCCCACTATCTCCACTCCTATTCAACATAGTACTTGGATTCCTAGCCAGAGCAACTAGGCAAGAAGAAGGAATAAAAGGAATACAATTAGGTAAAGAAACTGTCAAAATATCCCTATTTGCAGACAATATGATCCTATAGCTTAAAGACCCAAAAAACTCTACTCAAACGCTCCTAGACTGAAAAATATACCATTAAATTTATATGGAAACACAAGAGGCTATGAATAGC